>NW_027226507.1:0-55246 GCF_022539635.2 Chironomus tepperi | reverse complement strand
TTCCACAGAAAATTATCAAAATATTCACATTCATTTTTGGATTTAAAAAATGGTTTTTTTAACAATTTTTTAATCAAACTCAACTAAAAAACAGCGATCTTAGAGACGGGAGAGCAGCACACAAACTGAGAGAAAATACAGCAAAAAATTGCAAAAACAGAAGATTCAGTCGATCACATGTATCTTGTATAGAGATTCTGTACATAAATTTGGATGTGTTTTTATTGACGGGGTCGTTTGCTAATTAAGTAACAATTTATTTTATTTATTCAATTCGAACCTTAACCATTCTATACTCTCCATTCTCTCCACTTCCCTTCCTTCCACATCCAACATTTAGACACATAAATGGCAAAATTTACATTCTAACAGACATGATCATTGAACCCTAATTTATCACCCAGACTACGTTTTTCAAATGAATGGCATAGCTTGTTTCTTTACCATTGGTCAGATTAAACAGGAATACATGGGATATAGAATGATTCATTTTATCCGTTCTTAAATGGTCATGACTGTGTTCGAATGTTCATTTGACATTTAAATGTCAGAGAATCTTATTCTTTGCAGCAATGCCTTGATCTGTGTTAAATGTAGATTAAAATTGTCAGGTGCCTGTGAATGGGTGCCAAGCTGTATCATGGTAGCTTTTTGCTTTGTCTAGGCTTAATCTATAGTAGGTATGCCTATGCCTAGACTATTCCATATCAAGTATCTACTCAAATCTACGCTAGGTTTTCTTACGAAAAGGCATGCTTATTATAGCCTTGGCAAAACCTAAACTATTGATTTTGACTAGGTAGTGTCTTTGCCTATCTATTGCCTTTGGCTAGACAAGCCTTGAAGGAAGGCAAATTTGTTTGACTTTCAACAGGTAATGCCTGTAATAGACTTTTTACTTTGATAGCAAATCGATAGGTGTTGGAAGGAATAAGAAAGCATCAAATGAAATGGAACAAGAAGAATGTACGATTAAGATTTGGAAATGAAATAATCCATAAGATGTTTGCTCAAGTAGAACATCTTGTCATAGATCAGGTAACGTAGTGGAGCCATAGTGTTCTACTGTAGCACAACTTGGGAATGCAATAATCAAATTACAGATGGATATGACAATAAAAGTGTGAAATTGTTCTCTAATTTGTGCTTATTATCCTGCAAGATTTAAAAATGTCAAAAATAAAGCAATTAATTTATTATTGTAAAATTTTATAACTTTTATTTCTAATCACCAAAATTATTACAAAAATATTAGCAAAAATGACAAGATTAATATACTTATGTCCTTAATATAATAGGCTGGACAGATACTTTATGATATACCATGACAACCCGGCTAATAAGATATAACTCAATTGGATCGATTTCTGACTATTCAAACCGATCAATAGAGACCCCATTGATCCAATCAATGTATTTAGTCACATCCGTAAATACCGAATAAGTGTCAACATTGCATCCATAAGGTCCGCCAATTAATGATGATGACACAACTCCTTGAAGATAATAAGAAGTTCCATCAGACACAAATAATCCACTTCCACTGTCGCCATTGCAAACTCCAACACCTCGTCCAGGTCCACCACAAAATGTTCGTCCACTGGAAAGTGCCGCAAGTGCTTGATTGTTCTCAAAACAATCTTTATTACTGTGAATCGGAGTTTCAATCATTTTTGGTATATTTTCATGGATTTTTGTACCGTCTTCACTTTTTCCATATCCAACAACGACACCAGTTGATGCAGATGAAGCCCGAGTGAGACAAATTGGTTTAATATATCCACTAAATGTGACTTCTGAGTCCAAAACCAGCACAGCAATGTCAGCATCATACGATTCAGTTAAAGTATTCCAGTCAGGATGCATATTGATACTTTGAACGGCATGAGAAGCTCTTCCGACTTCAATTCTCTTGTCCAGGTCGTAAGTGCCAAGTCGAACAATGATTTCACGTGCCAACGTCGGCTTTTCTGCATCTTTCTCTTGAATGCAATGTGCAGCTGCAATGAGTTATGTGAGAAGGATGGTTAAGTGTCTTTTCCCAAAGCTTATATCCTTAGACTTACCTGTCACCACTTTTCGACTAGACACAAGCGTACCACCACAAAATAGTTCACCAGATGATGTAGAAAGGACTGCAATCCTAAGAAGAATGAAGGTCGACATTTTATAAGTTTTGTACATAAAACTGCTGGACCTACCATGGAAATTTACCCTTTGCAACAAATCTGCCACCAACAATATTTCCAACTCCTTTGACAGGCTGTCCACATTGATAGGTACCAACATGCTGATTTTCGGTTGTTTTATAATTCTCAAAACATGTTTTTAGTCCAGCTTTGATGTTTTCAATTCCGAATAAATTTTCATTACTGCATATGTTGTCTTCCAAACCAATCACAGTAACTGCTGTATTATCAATTAATTTCTCATCAATTTGGTTGATTCTGTTGCTTTGCAGATGGATTTCTTTTAATTTCTTATGAACACCAAAGGATGCAGCATCAATTGTAGTTAACTTGTTACTAAGCATGCTTACTTTTACCAAATTTCTTAAAGGTTCAAAAGTATTGCGTGGCAGTTTTGAGATTTCGTTAACATAGAGGTACAGATTTTAGAGGTTATGTAGACCAACAAAGGAATCTGAATTAAGGAGCTTGATTCTGTTATTATAAAGGGCAAGATCCTTCACATTGATCAAAAACTCAAATGACTTATCTGGAACTACAACAATTGAATTTTCACCTAAATGCAACCATTTTAAATTGACCAGATTTTTAAACCATTTTGGATCAATTGACTGTAGCGAGTTATTGTATAGACTAAGATATTCAATCTCAATCAGTGGATTAAAAACATATGATGGTAAAAAGTTAATTTGATTCCCATCTAAATATAATAAAATGAGATTATTTAGGGATAAAAATAAATTTTCTGGCAATGTTGTCAGTTGACTGTCTATAATCCATATTCCTGAAAGATTTGAATTTCTGGCCAACAATTCATTGGGTATGGAGTTAAGTTGAGTACCATTTAGACTCAAAACATCCAAATTTTCACACTTTTCTAATGAATTTCCATCAATTGAGTAAACAGCATCTGATTGTATAACTTCAAGATTTTTAAATTTTTGACAATAAATTGACGAAAATGTGTTGATGCTGCTATCGTTAGGAATGTACAAATATTTGACATCATCATCAGTATATCCAGAGTTATGTCGTCCGTTGATTGTTGTCACTTTGTTAATAGAACTTTTTATATTTGCGCTTAAGTAGCAGGAATAGTATTGTTTATTCCGATTTAGGTAACCAGTATTCTTTAAATATCGTAGGCGATAATCACAGTCAACTGATTGAGCATCAATAAAACATTGTATCCACAAAATTAAACAGAAAATTATCAACATATTAACGCTCATTTTTGGTGGTAATTAATGAATTTTAATAACTTTTTTGTAATTCAAACTCGACTAAATAGCTGCGATCTTTACCGTCGATGAGCAGTACAAAAACTGAGAAAAGACTACAAAAAAATCTCAGAACACAAGATTACAGCAACCACACAGAAGAGTCAATGACATATTGTTTTTGTTTTGCCAATACCATTCGTAAATTTTTGGATACATTTTTTAAGCCGGTTCTGATAAAAAAATATTTTTATTCATGTGGTCACTCACCAGGGAAGGCATTATTTTGAATTAATATTAATCAGGTCTTATGATGCAATGTGAAGAGCTGATAAGTGGTTCGGATCTCACTGAAAATTGTAGATATAAAGGATGTGACAAAAAAGGCAAGCCTAATTGACACCTCAATTCTCTAGCTCCTGATATTGTTCCATCCTCTGATATCACCCAAACCCCTGTCAATCACAGTACATCCATAAACTCATAATTTTCTTATCAAAATCACAATAAATTGAAGATTACTTGCTACAGAGCAGTGGTTCCAACCCCAACCCATCTCATATCCACAACTCTGTCCACAAGAATTAATGGAGCTTCGTCTACAGCACGTCTGAACATGATTTTAACGTTAGATTTGGATTATCAGGTTCCTTCATTTATTTGTCAGTTAGGCCTACAAATCCTGGATTTATTCTGGTTTTTATGCTTTTATAATTGTCACAAATTTCCCTCATTTTTGATCAAAATTCTTCAATTTTCAAGGAGGTCTTGTGTCTATTTACTCAAATTATTCCTGATCTATCCCAACTCAACCTAATCTTCTTTCTTGCTTACTTCGCTGACTGTATATATCAATTGTGATCCATGGTATTACTTAGTTGACGTCTGAAGCTGACTCTATTGGTGGCAACTGCTTGACAATTACTGATGTCAAGTGCATTAACATCCTTAAAGGCATTATTAATTGGAGCTTTGCTAGGTCTCGTAACATTGTGTTCTGTCCATCGGTGTCTATTAATCATTGACTCTAGAAAGGATGATTAGTGATCCTAAAACAATCCTTAATACATTTCCACTGGAACTGCTCATAAAGTAACAAAAACAATAAAATAAGAACAAATTTTTGCACTGATTAAAAATCGTAGCTTTATTCATGTATGTTAAGTGCCTTCATAATTTTTGACAATTTTTGGTCTAATTCATCAAATTTCCGGTCTTGTTCCTTCATTGCCTTCTCAATCTTGTCAGTTCTGAATCTCAATGATGATAAAAGTCCAGCATGATCAATCGTGACTGCATTTTTAATGTTTTGAAGAATTTCTAATTTTGTGTCGATGTCTTCATTGCAGTTCCTTAAGTCATCTTTCAATGCATCGCATTGCTGAGTGTTGGTTCCATTTGTAGCAAGGATCATCAAATCTGCCAAATTTTCTGTCATTTTGTCGACTTTGGACTCTAGTGCTGAGCATGTCTCCAGTTTTGAGCTTTCTGTTGTTGTTGTTGTTGGTTCCGTTGTGGTTGTGGGAGTTTTGGCTTCCTGTTGTGCCTTTTTGACTTGATCAGCTCTTATGCCTTGAAGTTTGTCTCGGAAGAAAATTGGAAATTTTGAATTTTTCACCTCATTTTCCAATTTTTCCAGTTTTTCCTTGAGTTGTTCTGAACTTAATGCTGAAGATTCAGCTTCGAGGTCCTTGACTTTTTGCTCCAAATTTGAATAATTTGAAGTTGTGCATTTATCCTTTGCTGTTTTGATGACGTTTTGAACAGCTGTTGAATTGTTGGAAGCATATATGTTAATACATACATTTGAGGTAAGGTACAAAGTCTTCAGATTAGTCAACTTGTCAAACACATTTGGATCAATGTGCGAAATTTTGTTAGAATATAAATAAATTTCATTTAAATCAGGATTAAACTCGAATAAATCTTTTTCCAATATTTCTAAACTATTTGCTGACAAAGCAAGATACTTTAAATTTGGGAAATGTTTCAAGTCACTCTGATGAATTTCCTTAAGTCCAGTGGATCCAATGTAAATTCCTTTAAGATTTTTGAAGATTTTGTTCAATCCACGTGGAAAAAAATGAATTTGTCCTTTACTACGAACATAAAAAGCCTCAACATTATCATTATTATAGCCAGCCAGATGTGTGCCTGTCACCGAGTTAATTTGTGCTGCATCAAGTGAAGTTATTCTGACTGAATTTTTAACTTCGCAACGATAAACTGTCCCTAAATAGCTCCAATAATCTGATTTATATTTACAATCAAGTGATGCTGATTGTGATGATCCAGGAAGTGCCAAAGTCATGCACAGAAGCAATCTAGTCGAATAAGTTAAAAATAGACAATTAAGCATCAATAAAGCTGAAGTAGATGACAATTCTCCAGTGTTATGCTCCCACGGAGGACAAGGACTTGAATATCAAAGAAGTCTTTTATAGTCAACTTGACCAGGCGCTCGCAAAAGTTCCAAAGCAGGATATGGTGGTCTTAATGGGAGACTTTAATGCCAAGGTTGGAGATTCAAATGAGGATGTGGAACATGTCATGGGCAAGCATGGACTTGGAACAAAGAACGAGAACGGTGAATTGCTCATTGAATTATGTGGAAATCACAATTTAGTGATTGGTGGTACGTTGTTCCAGCACAAGGAATGCCACAAAGTCACTTGGAAGTCACCAAATCGTCGAGACCAAAACCAAATCGATCACTTATGCATCTCACAAAAATGGAGCAAAGCACTCTTAGACGTTCGCAACAAACGTGGAGCTGATGTTGGTTCCGATCACCACCTAATTATCGGGAAAATACGCTTCTATTTTAAACGATTAAAAAAGAACACAAACCCGAAAAGAAGATTCTGCCTCACGAAGCTTAAATCTACAGCGACCAGAACCCGGCTTGTCTCCCAAATTAAGGAAAAAGTCTCGAATGGCAACATCAACTCAATAGAAGACAGATGGAGGCAAATTAAAGAAAGTATCGTGAACACCTGCGATGCTGAGTTAGGGAGGAAAAAGAAGAAAAGTGAGGATTATATCCGAGAAAGTACTTGGAATACCATTGGCCAAAGGAAGGAAGTGCATGTGAAAATCTTAGCAGCCAACGAGTCAAGAGCCGAAGAGCTGAGTCAGCAATACTCTCTGCTGAATAAGAAAGTCAAACGGGAAATAAGGAATGACTGGAGGCGACATCTCAATGAATTGGCCGAGAAAGCGCAAGCTGCCGCCGACGTTGGTAATATGAGGGATCTTTATAGCACCATTAAAGAGCTTGGGATGCAGTCAGGCAGAAAGCAAGTCCCAATCAAATCCAAAGAGGGAAACACACTTGTCACCATCGAAGAGCAAGCGGCCAGGTGGAAGGAGCATTTCGAAGAAGTCTTAAATGTTCGACGTGAAGGCATAAACGTGGAAGCAATTGAAAATCCACCAGCTCTGTCGATTAACACGCGTTCACCGACAAAAAGCGAGATCATCGACGCAATAAAGAGACTGAAGAATGGTAAAGCTGCGGGCATGGATGAGATACCGGCGGAGGTCCTTAAAGCTGATGCGAATGCAATTGCAGGCATATTGAAGCCGTTATTTGATGACATTTGGGCCCTAGAGCAGTATCCGGAGGATTGGAAGGAGGGGCTCATAGTTAAGCTTCCCAAGAAAGGGGATCTGAGTTGCTGTAACAACTGGAGAGGGATCACCCTGCTATCAGTGGTAAGCAAGGTATTCATGTCAGTGATCCTCCAGAGATTGATGGGGCCAATCGAGAGTCGGTTGAGGAAGGAACAAGCGGGATTTCGTCCATACAGATCGTGTATCGATCAAATAAGCACGCTCAGAATCATCATTGAACAGTCAATTGAATGGCAATCAGCTTTATATCTAGTCTTTGTTGATTACGAAAAAGCATTTGACTCGATAGACAGAGAGTGTATATGGACGGAGTTGCGCAACTTAGGAGTACCCGAGAAGATCATCAGGCTAATCAGTGAAGCTTATAGCGGTTTCAGATGTAGAGTAATGCATGACGGTGTGCAATCGGAACCATTTGTGTCACTAACTGGAGTCAGACAAGGCGACTTACTATCACCATTATTGTTCCTTGTGATCATGGACAAAGTAATGAGGGCAACAACGAGAGGCAAACCAAGGGGAATCGTTTGGTCACTCAACGAACGTCTTGAAGACCTTGACTATGCAGATGATGCCTGTCTGTTAGCACACACACACATGGACATGCAAGAGAAGCTCAAGGACCTCGAATCAGAATCAGCAAAGGTGGGCTTAGTGATTAATGTAAAAAAGACGGAAGAAATCCGAGTAAATGCTAGAAACAGAAACCCACTGGTTGTCGGACAACAAAACATCAAGCGTGTAGAACATTTCACTTACTTAGGAAGTAATATCTCAGCAGATGGCGGCGCGAAAAAGGACGTGGGCATGAGAATTCAGAAGGCGAGAGGGGCATTTTCAAAGCTCTCGAATGTCTGGAGATCCACCAGTATAAGCAAGTCCTTGAAGATGAAAATCTTCAATGCATGCGTCAAGTCAGTGCTGCTCTACGGTTGCGAAACTTGGCTTGTAACCAAAGAAATCCAGCAAAAACTTAGAGTGTTTGTCAACAGCTGCTACAGGAGAATTCTTCGAATTTGGTGGAATGGGAATCCAGAAGACTGGCCATCAAATAGCGTTTTATTGAAAAGAGCTGGACAGGAGGACATTAATCAAGAGATTCTCATGCGAAAGTATGGCTGGATAGGTCACACACTTCGAAAACGCAACGCAGTGCAAAATGTCAATGCGGGTGAAGAAACACAAGTTTGTTTTACCGCCCTAGGATGGAATCCACAAGGGAAAAGGCGTCCTGGAGCTCCAAAAGCAACATGGCGTAGGACGGTATTAAAAGAATGTCAGTTAGATGCAAAAACGGAGAATTTGTACAAACTTTGTGATAAGGCCAGCAACAGAGTCAGATGGAAGGCCTTTTGTAGAAACCTAGGCTCCACATCGGAGCATGGTTCCAGAAAGAGAAAGCTGAAGTAGATTAACAAATTTAACTCACATAATTATTTTGAACATTTCCACAATTTTATGTCCAACACAAAGTCCGGATTGACCAAATCAAGGCACAGCTCACAGCTTCTTCAGAATGATCCTCAACTTAAGTCAGATGATTTAAAAGTGAAGCCACAACAGCACAGGAACTGATTTTATACAAAATAATCTCCCAAAAACACACGCGACTAGTTTTTGAGAGTATTACAGCTGTTGATAAGTCAGCGTTGATAAGGATTTTGTGCTGATTTTGATGCTGTTGCTAATCATTAGATGATTTACTTTGTTTTGTATAATTTTTATGAATTTATGGATCACAATTTGGGGTCAAATAACTTTTAATTTAAATCTGACTGATTTTGATGCTTAAAACAATGGCATAGTAATTAGAACAATACTTGAGTGCCACAGCACACTTCAATTGTAGAAAATTATGCAGCACATCTGAGTATCCGTTAATTCATACTATTGTACTGTGTACAGCTTTCGACGACAGCCACCAAAATTATAAATTTATTTTGGATAAAACAGGTCACCAATATACATAATTGTCCAAATTAAGGATTGAGATTAGACAGGCTTTTGATGCTTAAAACAAGAATTCCTGGTCTCCGACTTGTAGGTAACCATTTATAGGACATCATATCCATCATGTCTTGACTGATTTAATGTTACTCATGTCCTTAGCTGATCCGTCACATGATGACTTTGTTATTGTCCTTGATAAAGTCATCTATAAGTCAATAACATTGACAATCTTATTTCATGTCCATAATCTGTTCTTATCATTTAAATTGCGTAATGCTGTATGAATTTAAAGATTATTTCTATATACTCAAATTATTCCTGATCTATCCCAACTCAGCCTAATCTTCTATATTATAAATACATAATTTAATCACTGACTCTACTTACTTACTTACTTCACTGACCGTACATATCAATTGTGATCCATAGTATTACTCATGACTCTATCGCTGGCTTCAATCTGTCAATTCCCTTTACCAAATGTAATGCTGTCACTAACGACAGCTTCCTTCCAGGTAGGGATTTCAATACCGGACCAAAATCTCAATCCCGGGATTACGGTATTGGGAAATTCTGGTATTGGGAAATTCTGGTATTGGGAAATTCCGGGATC
Organism: Chironomus tepperi; assembly: GCF_022539635.2. Classification (NCBI taxonomy): domain Eukaryota; kingdom Metazoa; phylum Arthropoda; class Insecta; order Diptera; family Chironomidae; genus Chironomus; species Chironomus tepperi. The sequence goes on along the minus strand of NW_027226507.1, from coordinate 45,638 downwards.
CCGGGATTGATACTGATATTATAATTTACTCAAAATCCAGTAACAAATTATACTTAAAACGGCTCAAAACAACTGAAAATAACTAAATTGGAATTAAATTTAGGTTGAATTGCTATTTGAAAATGAATTTAATTCAAAAACTGACTTATTTAGCTCCACTTTAAATAAGTTTCAAGTTCATATTGATTCATATGTAAAGACAGATTCCAGGCTTTCATATTCGGTGTTAATTCCGACTAGGATTTTCAATACCGGTATTGAAATGTATTCAATATCGGTATTGCATATCAGTATTTGATTCCAATCAGTACCGGTATTCCAAACCCTAATCCCGACAAATTTTAACATTTCTATATGAACAGAAAAATTGCTGTTAATCAGTTGATAAATAGCTAATCTAATGAAAATGACTATGATTTGTTTTTGGATTAGTATCTGTCTTGTACCAGTCTTGAATAAGTACAACAAGATATTGTAAATGTGTAAAAAAAGATTTTTAAACGTTTATTAGTCAAAATTTACAATTTTTAATCAAAAAGTAGAGCTAATGAAAAATTTTAGTTAAGGTTTAAATTTTTTTTGCAAAAAAAAAATCAATTTTAAATTTGAATATTTAATAAAAAAAATTGAAAATCCTAGCTCTTTTATCATTCATAAAGTCGGACCATGTTTAATGAAGCTTCTTCAGGTGTTGTACGTGACAGCATGTGTTCCGCATCGAATACCTTATCAAGACTCTATATATAACTTGACTTAAATCAGCATAAAGCGGTCAAATGCCTTCAGTGGATTAAATGGTAGAGCGTTGGTCTTACATGACAAAAATCCTGGATTCAATCTCAGGTCATGTCAAATTAACATTTTCAAATCTATTTATTGGTTCAGATGCCACTATAAACTGCAGATCTAAAGGGTGTGTTGCAACAGATTATTAATTGCAGTGACTCCAGGCTCATAAGATTTGGTCTTTCAAGCATTATATATAAGCCCTGCGTGCCTGTGGGTAGGTGCCTAGCTGTACCATGGTAGATTTTGACTTTGTCTAGGCATTGCCTATGAAAAGCCAAACAAAGCAGACTAGGCAGTGTGACCTTTGTCTAGATATTATTAAAAATAATTTAAAAAAAAGGAATAAAATTCAATTTGAACAAATTTTTGCACTTTTTATTGTTGCTTTATTCATTAATGTTAAGTGCCTTCATAATTTTTTGGTTTTGTTCCTTCATTTCCTTCATTGCCTTCTCAATCTTGTCGGTTCTGAATCTTAATGATGATAAAAGTCCAGCATGATCAATCGTGGCTGCATTTTTAATGTTTTGGATCTCTCTGAGCATTGCTGTTTTGGTATTTTGAACATTTTCATCAAGAATTTCCAATTTTGTGTCGATGTCTTCATTGCGGTTCCTTAAGTCATCTTTTAGTGCATCGAATTGGCTGTTGTTCATCTGTGCAGCAGTTTTGGTCAATTTCTCATCAATTTTTGCAATGATTTGACTCATTTTTGTGTTGATGTCTCCAATTTGGGTCCTTAAGTCATCTTTCAGTGCATCAAATTGGCTGTTGTTCATCTGTGCAGCAGTTTTGGTCAATTTCTCATCAATTTTTGCAATGTTTTGACTCATTTTTGTGTTGATGTCTCCAATTTGGGTCCTTAAGTCATCTTTCAGTGCATCGAATTGGCTGTTGTTTACCTGTGCAGCAGTTCCACTCAATTTCTCATCAATTTTTGCGATATTTTGACTCATTTTTGTGAAATTTTCGTTGATAAGTGCTGCACATTTCTGAGTGTCGGTTCCATTTGTAGCAAGGATCATCAAATCTGTCAAATTTTCAGTCATTTTGTCAACTTTGGACTCTAGTGCTGAGCATGTCTCCAGTTTTGACCTTTTTGCTGTTGTTGTTGTTGGTTCCGTTGTGGTTGTGGGAGTTTTGGCTTCCTGTTGTGCCTTTTTGACTTGATCAGCTCTTATGCCTAGAAGTTTGTCTCGGAAGAAAATTGGAAATTTTGAATTTTTCACTTCATTTTCCAATTTTTCCAGTTTTTCCTTGAATTGTTCTGAACTTAATGCTGAAGATTCAGCTTCGAAGTTCTTGACGCTTTGCTCCAAATTTGAATAATCTGAATTTGTGCATTGGTTCTTTGCTGTTTTGATGATATTTTGAACAGATGTTGGATTGTTTTCAGCAGTCATGTCAATACATGCATTTGAGCTAAGGTACAAAGTCTTTAGATTAGTCAGCTTGTCAAACACATTTGGATCAATGTGCGAAATTTTGTTAGAATTTAGATATATGTTCTCTAAATTAGGATTAAACTCGAATAAATCTTTTTCTAATATTTCTAAACTATTTTTGGTCAAAGAAAGATGCTTTAAATTTGGGAAATCTTTCAAGTCACTTTGATGAACTTCCTTTAGTCCAGTAGTGTAAATGAAAATTGCTTTAAGATTCTTGAAGATTTTGTTTAATCCGCGTGGAAAAAAATGAATTTGTCCTTTACTATGAACCTGTATACCCTCAACATTATCATTATTATAGCCAGCCAGATGTGTGCCAGTCACCGCATCGATTTGTGCTGTATCAGTTGAAGTTATTCTGACTGAATTTTGAACATCGCAACGATAAATTGTCCCTAAAGAGCCCCATCTAGCTGATACATATTGACAATCAAAAGATGTTGACTGTGATGATCCAGGAAGTGCCAAAGTCATGCACAGAAGCAATCTAGTCGAATAAATTAAAAATAGACAATTAAGCATCAATAAAGCTGAACTAGATTAACAAATTTAACTCACATAATTATTTTGAACATTTTCACAATTTTATGTCCAACACAAAGTCCCCAAATGCAGGATATAAATTGAAATTGTTGACCAAATCAAGGCACAGCTCACAGCTTCTTCAGAATGATCCTCAACTTAAGACAGATGATTTAAAAGTGAAGCCACAACAGCACAGGAACTGATTTTATACAAAATAATCTCCCAAAAACACACGCAACTAGTTTTTGAGAGTATTAGAACTGCTGATAAGTTAAATCCGGATTCTGAGTGGAATAAACCAGCGAGAATTTTACCATTGATAAGAAATTTGTGCTGATTTTGATGCTGTTGCTAATCATTAGATGACTTTGGTTATTTGTATAATTTTTATGAATTTATGGATCACAATTTGGGGTCAAATCACTTATTTATTTAAATATGACTGATTTTGATGCTTAACAACATTGACATGGTAATCAGAACAAAATAACAACAGGAACGCAGCCAGGTATGCTGTACATTTATAGGTATTTAGTTCTCCTCATCCCTGAATATATTTTCAATCTAATTTGATGCCGTCACTCTTGTTCTTATCATTCAAATTGTCCACACTGCTGTAAAGTATCATTTTTGAACCCATTGACCATCCACAGATTGTGACTGCTTCTTTATTAATCATATTTTTTATTTAAATTGTCTTTAATGTTGACTGTCATGATTGTGTCTATGTCGTCATGTCCAATCGCTTGTTATGCTTCTTTTTACTTTGATTCCCACTTGTGTGACGTTAATTAAGATGAGGAATGACCGTTGTACATCTGTAAATTAAGGATTGAGATTAGACAGACATTTGATGCTTAAAACAAGAATTCCTGGTCTCCGACTTGTAGGTAACCATTTATAGGACATCATATCCATCATGTCTTGACTGATTTAATGTTACTCATGTCCTTAGCTGATCCGTCACATGATGACTTTGTTATTGTCCTTGATAAAGTCATCTATAAGTCAATAACATTGACAATCTTATTTCATGTCCATAATCTGTTCTTATCATTTAAATTGCGTAATGCTGTATGAATTTAAAGATTATTTCTATTTACTCAAATTATTCCTGATCTATCCCAACTCAATCTAATCTTCTATATTATAAATACATAATTTAATCACTGACTCTACTTACTTACTTACTTCACTGACCATACATATCAATTGTGATCCATAGTATTACTCATGACTCTATCGCTGTATTCAATCTGCCAATACCCTTTATCAAATGTAATGCTGTCACTAACGATAGCTTCCTTCCAGGAGTTCTTTGGTCTACCACGGGCTCTTTTATCATTCATAAAGTCGGACCATATTTAATGAAGCTTCTTCAGTTGTTTTAATAACATGTCCAGCACATCATTACCTGTTCATTTTGACTCTTTTCATACCAGCCTCTCGTTGGAACTTGGTGTGGTTAGACTAAATGCAGTACTTGACAGCATGTGTTTAACAGATAACAGATAATAACAGATAATATTTAAAAACACGTGTGATGACCCCTAAGCTTATAAAATTGTGATCCAAAGTTCTCCTAAATTCTATAAACATTAATTCCAACTGAATATTGTGGATCAATAAATTTATTGTGCCTTTTTAAAGCTGATTAAAGCTGTTCATTATTAAATACAATTAAAAAAAAAGCAATAAAATTCAAAAAATTAAATGAAAATTCGAACAAAATTTTGCACTTTTTATTAGTGCTTTATTCATTTATGTTAAGTGCCATAATAATTTTTTTCATCAAATTTCCGATCTAATTCCTTCAATAATCTGAAGTTGTGCATTTATCCTTTGCTGTTTTAATGACATTTTGAAGGGCTGTTGGATTGTTGTCAGCATCCATGTTAATACACACATTCGAGCTAAGGGTCAAAGTCTTTAGATTAGTCAGCTTGTCAAACACATTTGGATCAATGTGAGAAATTTTATTAGAATGTAAATAAATTTCATTTAAATCAGGATTAAACTCGAATAAATCTTTTTCCAATATTTCTAAGTTCTGTCCATTCAATGAAAGATACTTTAAATTTGGGAAATGTTTCAAGTCTTTTTGATGAATTTCCTTAAGTCCAGTAGAGGCAATTATAATTGCTTTAAGGTTCTTGAAGATTTTGTTTAGTCCGTGTGGAAAAAAATGAATTTCTCCTTTTACATGAATAACAAAACCCTCAACCTTGTCATTTTTAAAGCCAGGCCAATGATTACCAGTCGCCGAGTCAATTTGTGCTGCATCAGGTGAAGTTATTGTGAGTGAATTTTGAACATAGCAATGATAAACTGTCCCTAATGAGCTCCAATAACTTAATGAATACATACAATCAATCGATGCTGATTGTGACGATCCAGGAAGTGCCAAAGTCATGCACAGAAGCAATCTAGTCGAATAAGTTAAAAACAGACAATTAAGCATCAATAAAGCTGAAGTAGATTAACAAATTTTACTCACATAGTTATTTTGAACATTTTCACAATTTTATGTCCAACACAAAGTCCGGATTGACCAAATCAAGGCACAGCTCACAGCTTCTTCAGAATGATCCTCAACTTAAGACAGATGATTTGAATGTGAAGCCACAACAGCACAGAATCTGATTTTATACAAAAATTATCTCCCAAAAATACACGCGACTAGTTTTTGAGAGTATTGGAACTGCTGATAAGTTCAATCCGGATTCTGAGTGGAATAAACCAGCGAGAATTTAAGCGTTGATAAGGATTTCAAATTTATTTTGATGCTTTTGTTGACCCCTAATGTGATTGACGTTGACAATTAAAATGTATTACTTTTTTCTGTGCAGCACCTAGAATAGTCAACATAAAAATATCATCATCTGTACATTATAAGGCATTAAATTAACTGTTTTACCTTACCATATCAGGTGTATCATTGTATCAATAACATGCCATGTCAGCATCACTGCCAGTGTTATTAATACCTGAGCTTAGCTCATGCTATCATAATCCAGTTTTAAGTGACATACAACAAAATATCGGATTTGGATATAAAGAATAAAAAATTTGCTCAAAATGTACAAAATTAATATTTTTATGCCAGACAGTTTTGATGTCAACTAAATAACGCCGACTGACTCTGGAATATAAGAAGAATATTTAATTTGCTTGAATGGGTTTGGGAGTCACACCTTCTCACTATTTGTCCTTAAATTGACGGTTATGGAAGGACACAAAAGGAAACGAACAGAAACGAATCAATATGAACAAATACGATCATAGACGAACTGGCACGAATAGACACGAACAGAAACGAAACAACACAAATGGATAAAGACGGACATTAGCGCATTAATGCTCGTACAGACATTGACGGTTACGAACATATGCAAGCGAAAACAAATGAATGAGAACGGATAAAAATGGATACAAACATAAACGAACGGATACGAGCAAATACGAACAGAAACGACAAGCATGAATGGCTATGAACTGACATCAACTGACATGAACAGACGGACAGAAACAGATTTTCAAGGACAAACTGTCGAGATTTAGCAAGGGTCAGACACTCCAAAAGTACAGTAATGTACTTACTGTACTTGTTGAATTTATATGAAAGGACAGTAAGTATTGTAATGTACCTACTGTACTTACTGTACATATATGAAAAGTACAGTAAGTACAGTACTGTACCACTGGAGTGTCTGGCCCTTGAGATTTAGATAAGAGAGTTGGATTTGTTATGGATGGACATTTATTGAGCATATTGTAAAAATAGTGAACTGTCTGCTCCCAGTGGATAGTTACAGATAGGCTGACTGCTCTAATGGATAATAACAAGATACATGACATGCTCAACATAATAAAATAATAGCTCAGTTCCTTTAATACTTAATTAATTTTATTCTCTTATTCTCATATTTTACATATACTCAATATTCTCATTATTGTAATCATCCTCAATGTCATCCTCAGGAATTTCCTCCTTCCTTCTTATTTCCTTCAATAAATTTGAGTCTCTTTTGTAATGTTCCATTTGATGATCTTTAAGTTGTTTAAATTTAGCAAAGCTCTGTGTGCACATTGTGCATGAATAGACATTTGGACCCAAGTGGACTTTGAGGTGCTTGATGAGATCGTTGGATTGAGCGTAGGCCTTGACGCAGTACTCACACTTTAAAAGAAAGGAATTTAGAAGGCATTTTGTGGTCTGATCACTTATTACGTATCGTAATTCCTTTAAAAGCTTTAACCCGAGCAGCACAAATCGGTTAGTCGATCAACAAGGTACCGGATTCGGTTTGTATGAATCATGCCAGTCTAGTGCTGGGTATTGGATCGATTAACCGACTTGTGCTATTCGGCCACCCCTAACTGGCAAAGAGACCATAAAAGCATGCTTTATGCCTATTCAGGTACGTAACAAGTGGACAGCCCCATAACAAAAAACTACAAGATATTCACCTTATATGGCTTCTCCTGCGTATGAATCCTCAAATGTCGTTTCAATGGACCTGATGCCACAAACTTCATATTACAATATTCACATGAGTAACTCTTCTCATTCCTATGAATCTTCATGTGTAGCTTTAAAGTTTGAATTTTTGTAAATTTTGCCGGACATTCGCCACATGCAAATTTCCTCTCATTTGTATGAGTTGTCATGTGTGAATCAAGTCCAGCCTTAACAGCAAAACGTGCCGGACATAAGGTACATTCGAATGATTTAATGCCCAAGTGTCGGAACAGATGCTTCTTAAGATACTCAATTTCGGAAAATTTCTTATCACATTTATCGCATTCGAAGCATTTTGATGAGTTTTGATTGTGTGTTGACTCATGTAGTCGTAGCTTGTGTGCCTTCATAAATGACTTTTTACATCCAGGATGAGTGCAACTGTGCGGTTTAAATCCTTTATGACGTAAAACATGATCAATAAAATCATCACCAAATCCAAACTTTTTACCACAAAATGTACACTGATTTGTGGCATTTTCAGCATGTAGCTTTGAATGTCGAATGACATTTGCTAATTTTGGATAATTACGATTACACAGTCGACAATTTACTTCCGAATTTTCACCATATTCTTCACGATGTGCCTTCATATGCTCATTACATTCCTCATAATCAGGCAGCTGTGCTAGACAAATTACACATGTAAACATATGTCCAACTGGATGTTTAATCTTTGAATTCTCACAATCATCACTATGGATGTAGCTGTGCCTATCAAGTTTAACTTTATCCCAAAATCGTTGAGGACATTCTAAACATCCAAATGGTCGGTGCTGATTGACGCCATTAAGTCGACTTTTCTTGTCATGAACCGACATGTGACGTTGAAGCTTCGATGGAGTTTCAACTTTTTTGCCACATTCTTGACATTCATGCTTGTATTCACGTGGTGGAAATTTTGGAAGTACTGATGGATCTAAAATGTCTTTGTGGACTAGAAAATGACGTCGTAACTTCCATGGTGATTCAAACTTTTTACCACAAATTTTACAGTCATACTTCCTTCCGATTGTTGTTGCTGAGGATTGCTTGACATCGACTTTCTCAACATCTGCACGATGATTGTTGGCTACATGAATAGCAAGCTGTTCTGATGACTCAAATGCCTCTTGACAAAGTGGACATTGGAAATAATTCTTTTGAAGATCCAAAAATTCGTCGTCTTTGACAGCCTCGATGATGATTTCCTGCTGAGTCTCCTCAATTATTGATTGTGTTTCTGTGATTTCATCGATTTTAGCTTCATTGTCTTTAAGCTCTTGGATCTCTGTGTCTGACTTGATGCAGGTCTCTCGGAAGTCATAGGCTCGCATTGCATTGTCTTTGCATGTGTCGCAGATTGATTGTGGGTAGCCTGGAATCAAGAATTAATGTTAATCTCAGTGTCTCAGTGTCTCAGTGTTTCATTGTCTCAGTGTCTCAGTGTCTCAGTGTCTCAGTGTCTCAGTGTCTCAGTGTCTCAGTGTCTCAGTGTCTCAGTGTCTCAGTGTCTCAGTGTCTCAGTGTCTCAGTGTCTCAGTGTCTCAGTGTCTCAGTGTCTCAGTGTCTCAGTGTCTCAGTGTCTCAGTGTCTCAGTGTCTCAGTGTCTCAGTGTCTCAGTGTCTCAGTGTCTCAGTGTCTCAGTGTCTCAGTGTCTCAGTGTCTCAGTGTCTCAGTGTCTCAGTGTCTCAGTGTCTCAGTGTCTCAGTGTCTCAGTGTCTCAGTGTCTCAGTGTCTCAGTGTCTCAGTGTCTCTGTGTCTCAGTGTCTCATTGTCTCAGTGTCTCAGTGTCTCAGTGTCTCAGTGTCTCAGTGTCTCAGTGTCCCAGTGTCTCAGTGTCTCAGTGTCTCAGTGTCTCAGTGTCTCAGTGTCTCAGTGTCTCAGTGTCTCAGTGTCTCAGTGTCTCAGTGTCTCAGTGTCTCAGTGTCTCAGTGTCTTAGTGTCTCAGTGTCTCAGTGTCTCAGTGTCTCAGTGTCTCAGTGTCTCAGTGTCTCAGTGTCTCAGTGTCTCAGTGTCTCAGTGTCTCAGTGTCTCAGTGTCTCAGTGTCTCAGTGTCTCAGTGTCTCAGTGTCTCAGTGTCTCAGTGTCTCAGTGTCTCAGTGTCTCAGTGTCTCAGTGTCTCTGTGTCTCAGTGTCTCATTGTCTCAGTGTCTCAGTGTCCCAGTGTCTCAGTGTCTCAGTGTCTCAGTGTCTCAGTGTCTCAGTGTCTCAGTGTCTCATTGTCTCAGTGTCTCAGTGTCTCAGTGTCTCAGTGTCTCAGTGTCTCAGTGTCTCAGTGTCTCATTGTCTCAGTGTCTCAGTGTCTCAGTGTCTCAGTGTCTCAGTGTCTCAGTGTCTCAGTGTCTCATTGTCTCAGTGTCTCAGTGTCTCAGTGTCTCAGTGTCTCAGTGTCTCAGTGTCTCAGTGTCTCAGTGTCTCAGTGTCTCAGTGTCTCAGTGTCTCAGTGTCTCAGTGTCTCAGTGTCTCAGTGTCTCAGTGTCTCAGTGTCTCAGTGTCTCAGTGTCTCAGTGTCTCAGTGTCTCAGTGTCTCAGTGTCTCAGTGTCTCAGTGTCTCAGTGTCTCAGTGTTTCATTGTCTCAGTGTCTCAGTGTCTCAGTGTCTCAGTGTCTCAGTGTCTCAGTGTCTCAGTGTCTCAGTGTCTCAGTGTCTCAGTGTCTCAGTGTCTCAGTGTCTCATTGTCTCAGTGTCTCAGTGTCTCTGTGTCTCAGTGTCTCATTGTCTCAGTGTCTCAGTGTCCCAGTGTCTCAGTGTCTCAGTGTCTCAGTGTCTCAGTGTTTCATTGTCTCAGTGTCTCAGTGTCTCAGTGTCTCAGTGTCTCAGTGTCTCAGTGTCTCAGTGTCTCAGTGTCTCAGTGTCTCAGTGTCTCAGTGTCTCAGTGTCTCAGTGTCTCAGTGTCTCAGTGTCTCAGTGTCTCAGTGTCTCAGTGTCTCAGTGTCTCAGTGTCTCAGTGTCTCAGTGTCTCAGTGTCTCAGTGTCTCAGTGTCTCAGTGTCTCAGTGTCTCAGTGTCTCAGTGTCTCAGTGTCTCAGTGTCTCAGTGTCTCAGTGTCTCAGTGTCTCAGTGTCTCAGTGTCTCAGTGTCTCAGTGTCTCTGTGTCTCAGTGTCTCATTGTCTCAGTGTCTCAGTGTCCCAGTGTCTCAGTGTCTCAGTGTCTCAGTGTCTCAGTGTCTCAGTGTCTCAGTGTCTCATTGTCTCAGTGTCTCAGTGTCTCAGTGTCTCAGTGTCTCAGTGTCTCAGTGTCTCAGTGTCTCATTGTCTCAGTGTCTCAGTGTCTCAGTGTCTCAGTGTCTCAGTGTCTCAGTGTCTCAGTGTCTCAGTGTCTCAGTGTCTCAGTGTCTCAGTGTCTCAGTGTCTCAGTGTCTCAGTGTCTCAGTGTCTCAGTGTCTCAGTGTCTCAGTGTCTCAGTGTCTCAGTGTCTCAGTGTCTCAGTGTCTCAGTGTCTCAGTGTCTCAGTGTCTCAGTGTCTCAGTGTCTCAGTGTCTCAGTGTCTCAGTGTCTCAGTGTCTCAGTGTCTCAGTGTCTCAGTGTCTCAGTGTCTCAGTGTCTCAGTGTCTCAGTGTCTCAGTGTCTCTGTGTCTCAGTGTCTCATTGTCTCAGTGTCTCAGTGTCCCAGTGTCTCAGTGTCTCAGTGTCTCAGTGTCTCAGTGTCTCAGTGTCTCAGTGTCTCATTGTCTCAGTGTCTCAGTGTCTCAGTGTCTCAGTGTCTCAGTGTCTCAGTGTCTCAGTGTCTCATTGTCTCAGTGTCTCAGTGTCTCAGTGTCTCAGTGTCTCAGTGTCTCAGTGTCTCAGTGTCTCAGTGTCTCAGTGTCTCAGTGTCTCAGTGTCTCAGTGTCTCAGTGTCTCAGTGTCTCAGTGTCTCAGTGTCTCTGTGTCTCAGTGTCTCATTGTCTCAGTGTCTCAGTGTCCCAGTGTCTCAGTGTCTCAGTGTCTCAGTGTCTCAGTGTCTCAGTGTCTCAGTGTCTCAGTGTCTCAGTGTCTCAGTGTCTCAGTGTCTCAGTGTCCCAGTGTCTCAGTGTCTCAGTGTCTCAGTGTCTCAGTGTCTCAGTGTCTCAGTGTCTCATTGTCTCAGTGTCTCAGTGTCTCAGTGTCTCAGTGTCTCAGTGTCTCAGTGTCTCAGTGTCTCAGTGTCTCAGTGTCTCAGTGTCTCAGTGTCTCAGTGTCTCAGTGTCTCAGTGTCTCAGTGTCTCAGTGTCTCAGTGTCTCAGTGTCTCAGTGTCTCAGTGTCTCAGTGTCTTAGTGTCTCAGTGTCTCAGTGTCTCAGTGTCTCAGTGTCTCAGTGTCTCAGTGTCTCAGTGTCTCAGTGTCTCAGTGTCTCAGTGTCTCAGTGTCTCAGTGTCTCAGTGTCTCAGTGTCTCAGTGTCTCAGTGTCTCAGTGTCTCAGTGTCTCAGTGTCTCAGTGTCTCAGTGTCTCAGTGTCTCAGTGTCTCAGTGTCTCAGTGTCTCAGTGTCTCAGTGTCTCAGTGTCTCAGTGTCTCAGTGTCTCAGTGTCTCAGTGTCTCAGTGTCTCTGTGTCTCAGTGTCTCATTGTCTCAGTGTCTCAGTGTCCCAGTGTCTCAGTGTCTCAGTGTCTCAGTGTCTCAGTGTCTCAGTGTCTCAGTGTCTCATTGTCTCAGTGTCTCAGTGTCTCAGTGTCTCAGTGTCTCAGTGTCTCAGTGTCTCAGTGTCTCATTGTCTCAGTGTCTCAGTGTCTCAGTGTCTCAGTGTCTCAGTGTCTCAGTGTCTCAGTGTCTCAGTGTCTCAGTGTCTCAGTGTCTCAGTGTCTCAGTGTCTCAGTGTCTCAGTGTCTCAGTGTCTCTGTGTCTCAGTGTCTCATTGTCTCAGTGTCTCAGTGTCCCAGTGTCTCAGTGTCTCAGTGTCTCAGTGTCTCAGTGTCTCAGTGTCTCAGTGTCTCAGTGTCTCAGTGTCTCAGTGTCTCAGTGTCTCAGTGTCAGTGTCTCAGTGTCTCAGTCTCAGTGTCTCAGTGTCTCAGTGTCTCAGTATCTCAGTGTCTCAGTGTCTCAGTGTCTCAGTGTCTCAGTGTCTCAGTGTCTCAGTGTCTCAGTGTCTCAGTGTCTCAGTGTCTCAGTGTCTCAGTGTCTCAGTGTCTCAGTGTCTCAGTGTCTCAGTGTCTCAGTGTCTCAGTGTCTCAGTGTCTCAGTGTCTCAGTGTCTCAGTGTCTCAGTGTCTCAGTGTCTCAGTGTCTCAGTGTCTCAGTGTCTCAGTGTCTCAGTGTCTCAGTGTCTCTGTCTCAGTGTCTCAGTTGTCTCAGTGTCTCAGTGTCCCAGTGTCTCAGTGTCTCAGTGTCTCAGTGTCTCAGTGTCTCAGTGTCTCAGTGTCTCAGTGTCTCAGTGTCTCAGTGTCTCAGTGTCTCAGTGTCTCTCCCAGTGTCTCAGTGTTTCAGTGTCTCAGTGTCTCAGTGTCTCAGTGTCTCAGTGTCTCAGTGTCTCAGTGTCTCAGTGTCTCAGTGTCTCAGTGTCTCAGTGTCTCAGTGTCTCAGTGTCTCAGTGTCTCAGTGTCTCAGTGTCTCAGTGTCTCAGTGTCTCAGTGTCTCAGTGTCTCAGTGTCTCAGTGTCTTAGTGTCTCAGTGTCTCAGTGTCTCAGTGTCTCAGTGTCTCAGTGTCTCAGTGTCTCAGTGTCTCAGTGTCTCAGTGTCTCAGTGTCTCAGTGTCACAGTGTCTCAGTGTCTCAATGTCTCAATGTCTCAGTGTCTCAGTGTCTCAGTGTCCACCAAACTCACCATCATCTAGTCCAATATTCAGTCCAGTTATTAGACTCAATATCTCATGAAGTTGCAGTTCTTTGTAGAAGCATTCAAATATGTTGTCCAGTTCATCAGTGTAATTCATGCAACATCGACAGCACTCATTAATTTCTATGTACGACACTTCCATTATTCAACATAAATTATTTTTTTGTCTATTTTGTTACTCAAAAGTTTGTGATTTTTGATGATATATAAGTGACTAACTTATTGATTAAAATGTCTGCAGTATATCCATTTATTATGATAAATACTTGATGATGTCCGGTAAAAAATCTCAAAAATATTTGCAATTTAGTTTTTATTTTGTATACAACATTTGTTGGTTTTTGTTTATTTATTTTGTAATCTTTTGAAATCCCTTTTGGCGCGATCTTGTGTAGCTGCGACTTAGTTTGAATTTGAAAAAACCGTTATTGATTTGAGACATTGGACACAACATGCCGTGGTTCTTCAGTCACACATTTTTTGAATAGCTTTTTCTTATTCAAACTCAACTAAAGAGCAGCAATATTTTGGTAGATAAGCAGCACATAAACTTCCTTAGGTAAACAGCACACAGCAGAAGATGGCAATGATGTGGAATTGTTTGAATAATTGTATATTTTAGCAATATAAAATTCTTAATTGCTGTTTAGTTTATGATGAATAATGACATAGGAACCTCAGAGCTTCAGTTTGAAGAAACCAGAACATTAATATTCCAGTGTGAAGGCACCTGAACCTTAAAAATTCTAGTGTGATAGCACCTGAACCACAAAACGTAAGTGTAAAGGAACCTGAACCTCAAAACTCCAACCTGAAGGCATCTAAGTCTCAAAACTTGATTGTAAAGGCACCTGATCATAATAAGCTGTCATGTATGACTGAACTGTTCACCCAAAATTTTGGTCACTTTATTTATGCAACACCAATTTTAAGTCTTAATAGTAAAACTCTCAAAAACATGAATAATCCAATAAAATTCTGAAATAATTTAACAACATTAAATTTTGATATCTCAAACATGAATCCAATTACAGAAATTCCGCAAGCACTAAGCCACAAAACAAATCCAAACATTAAGTCATTGAGTGTCAGGACTTTTGGATCATTATGAGAATCTGGTACGTATGTCTTATAAAGCATCCATATATGATAATTAATTAAATGCATTGGAATTCCAGCTGGAATTAATTTCTCAAGTAATGCATTTAAATGCTCATAAATAAAGTCATTGTAATTGATGAGTAAAGCTAGAATTGGAAGATCATAATGAAATCCTTTAAGTAATGATGATGTTCCTTGACATCTAGAACTAAGTCCAAAATGCTGTAAACCTTCCATAAAAAATGCTAACTTTGAACTTATTTGGTTATAGTTTTCACAGAAAAGTTGAGTAAAGTAAATACAATCGACAAATTTGATGTGTTTCCTGAAAAAAAAGATAAGAAATTTTGACAAGTTAGTTTAAGTTGAGAATGAGTTCAGTTTGAGGATAAGTTTAGTTCAAGGATACGTTTAGTTAGAGGAAAGGAATAGTTGAAAAATGAGTTCAGTACAACAATAATTTTAGTTGAATGATAAGTTCAGTTTAAGAATGAAATCAGTTTGAGGAGAAGTTTAGTAAGAGGACAAGTTCCGTTTGAGGTTAAGTTCAGTTTAGGGATGGGCCCAGATTAAAGATAGGCTTAGATTGAGAATAGATTCAGTTTCTCAGTTAAGTTCAAATTGAGGATAGATTCATTTCTAGGTTAATTCAGTTTTTGGTTAAGTTCAGTTTGAGGATACGTTCAAGTTGAAGATAAGCTCAGATTGAGGATAGGCTTGACTTGAAAACAAGTTTAGTAAGAATACAATTTCAGCTTGAAGGTTAATTTCAATTTGAGGTTTTGTTAAATTTAAGGTTAAATTCAGTTTGAGGTTAAGATCAGTTTGAGGTTAAGTTCAACTTAAGGATCAGTTTAATTCGAGATTCAGTTCAGTTTGAAAATTAGTTCAGTTTGAGGATGATTTCAGAATTTGTATGAGTTATATTTGAGGTTAAGTTCAGTTAAAGGATAAGTTCTGTTAAAGAATGAGTTCAGTTGAAGGATAAGTTAAAATAATATTTACCAATTACTCTGTTTCGGAATGATTTTCTTGAGTATAGCTTGATGTCCTTGATCACATGACACAATTGTGTAGTTTAATTCAATCAAATCCTCAATAGTACTTGGCGGTGGCTTTCTCATATCCGATGTCATAAATTCAAACAATTTACTTTGATAGCATGTCCGAAAAATAAGACAAAATATGATAAACAGCATAAGAATTAATCGTGGAATTGTGGATGTTGGTAGCTTCATTTGTGATATTCCAAAAAATATGTGAAAAACATTAAGCGTTGGTGTCTCAACTTCTCGTCCAACAAGTGAATACTTTAAAAATTTTGATATAAAATGTGCAATAAAAATGACAAAAAAGGCAACAGCAAATGTAGTAAGCAGAAATATCCAAGTCAGGTAGTCAAAAGGCAGGAACAACTTTTCATAATTTGAGTAAAAGTCAGTCGGAGTAACAGCAAGAATTGCATATTCCTCAAATATCAAGGATGTTATAAAACCCAAATTATTCTCATCAGCATCAAGTGTCGCCTGAAACATCATAAATTGTGGATATGGCATAAAGCTATATGCTGCAGAATCCATAATATCAAATTGAAAAATCGGATAAAAATTCAATTTTTTTGACAACATTTCAAAAATGTCAACTGTAAATCCTTGAACGCCAACTTGTAAGGCTGTATTGACCACAATGCTTGAGCAATTTAACGGATCATTTTTAAGGCATTCCGAAATTTTTGAATTTTCCTCCTTAAAGTACAAAAATGGTCCATAAAGTTCAGTTATTGCGAATGTACAATTGTTGAATGTTTGGAATTTTTTGTGGATTTTTAACTCATTTTGCCATTTTTTGGTGACTTTATCGAATGTATTGAGATGAATGCGGGTAGGCTGATTGCATCGGCTAGGCTCAAAATTGTCATATGTGAATAAATCAATTTCTGTCTTAAAATTCATAAATGTGTAAATAAATGACTGAAAAATTGTCTTTCCACTATTGTATGTCCTCACGACAGGCACAAAATGTAAAATTTGCTCTGAAAAGACCAAAAAAATTAATTCTTTTGGAAATTTAATTTTTAATTTTACATTTTGATGAAATTTTTTGGTAAAAAATTCATCCTGAAAGAATAAAATTGTTGACTTTTGTATTTCATGATTCCAGTTGTGGATGTCCTTTATATGGACAAATGTTAGTGCTGTTTGATTTCCAATTTGACTCAAAAATATGGAAATTATATCTCGAAGGTTGTCTGTCTCATTTCCATAAAGTATCACGTCAAATTCTATTGATTTTTGGATGTAAAATACTTGACACACTTCTGTGATTGCTGTCGATGTCGCTAACGTGTTGGCATGTGAATTATGGCATTCATATAGCTTAAATAGCATTAATATCAAAAAATTATTAAATTTCATTATTTTATTCCTTGCGGCTATAAATCAAACTTTTATATCCTTTATTTATACTCAAATGTAAGAATTAAGAAATATAAAATTGAATTTTGAATTGAATTATTAATTTAGTGATCAAACAAGTAGTAAACACAGAAATGTGGGCATGTAACGCACAACAAAATTAACATTATCAAGATTTAGTATCAAACATCAGGACAATAACCTCAAAAAATACTCTAAAATTGAGAATCTAACCCTAAAATTCAGAATCTAACCTCAAAATTCAAAATCTAACTTCAAAATCCAGAATCTAACCTCAAAATTCAGAATCTAACCTCAAAAATCAAAATCTAACCTCAAAATCCAGAATCTAACCTCAAAATCCAGAATCTAACCTTAAAATCCAGAATCTAACCTCAAAACCCTGACTCTAACCTCAAAATTCAGCATTTAACCTCAAAATTCATTATCTAACCTCAAAATTCAAGATATAACCTCAAAAAACAGATTTTAACCTCAAAATTTAGAATCTAATCTTAAAACCGAGAGTCTTACTCCAAAATTCAAAATTTAACCTCAAAACACAAAATCTAACCTCAAAATTCAAAATCTAACCTCAAATTTCAGAATCTAACCCCAAAACCCAGAATTTAACCTCAAAACCTAAAATCTAACCTCAAAACTTTGAATCCAACCTCAAATTCCAGATTCTAACCTCAAATCTTAAAATCGAACCTCAAAATTTAGAATCTAACTTCAAATCTTAGAGTCTAACCTCAAAACTCAGAATTCCAACCTTAAAATTCAAAATCTAACCTCAAAACACAGAATTTAATTTAAAATTCAGAATCTAACCTCGAAACCTATAATCTAACCACAAAATCCAGAATCAACCTCAAAATTCAGAATCCAACCTCAAAACTCAGAATCTAACCTCAAATTTCAGAATCTAACCTCAAAATTCAGAATTTGACCTCAAATCCAGGAACCTAACCTCAAAATTTAGAAACTAACCTCAAAACTCAGAATTGAAGAGCTTTTAGTTTAGAATTTCTAAATTTTTCGAGGTTAGTTTCATAAATTTCGAGGTTAAAATCTAAAAAATGAAGTTTTTCATATAAATCAGTTCCAATCAGGTCCACAAGTTACAACACAACAGTCCTCAATCTCAAATTCAATAACCTCACAAACATCCACAATCCAATTAGTATTTTCAATCGAAATCTCATCCTAAACAGAATAATTTCAATAAAAAATCCACAAATTGAGAATCCACAGGCAACAAGCCACATGACAAATCCAAAATTAAGATCCTCAATTCTCAAAACTTTTGGATTTTTTACAATTTTTTTCTCATATTGCTTAAACAGAATTGACTGATGAAAAGCCATCAAATATTGAGGAATTCCGAACGGAATTGTCTTTTCCAAAATGTCATTAATAAATTCCGATATGAGACTATTCCGATGTGTCAGCAGTGCTGTCAATGCCGTATCCTTTCTGACATTTTTGAGCTTAATTGCCGAACCACGACACAGTGAATTAAATGTCGAGAACTGGACATCCTCCATAAAAAATGCCAATTTAGACTTGACATTGTCATAATATCGACAGTAAATCTGTGCATAATCCTGACAATCAGCTATAAAGTCAATTCGCTGTTTTGATTCCTTAATCATATCCAACAGTGCAACTTGATGTCCTTGATCGCATGACACAATTGTAAAGTTTTGATCCATAAGATCCTCAATTGTATTTGGTGATGGCTTACGCATATCCGATGTCATGAACTCAAACATTTTACTTTGATAGCATGTCCGAAATATCAAGCAGAATCCAATAAACAGCAGGACATTAAAGCGCGGAATTGAATTTTTTGGCAACTTAAATTGTGAAATACCAAAAAATGTTTGAAGGATGTTGAGTGCTGGATGTAAAGCCTCACGTCCAAAAAGATAATATCTAACTTTTTTTGGCATAAATTTGACCATAAAAATGACTGAAAAAGCCACAATAAATGTCAGTGTCAGCAGTGTCCATGTGACGTCATCAAATGGCAGCAACAGCTTCTCAAAATTTGAATAAAATTCACTTGGTGTGACTGCAAATAGAAAGTATTGACTCATTGAGAAGACAGTTGGTGACATTGGGGATTTTAATGTCCAACTGACAGTTCCGATGTATATCTTGACTGTTGGAATTGACTGATGGACTTTAAATCTTTGATTCTGTTCGCTGACAAATTGAAAAATTGATGAAAAATTGGCAACATTTTCAGCTATTTTAAAGATGTCGTAAGTAAATCCTTGAACCTGAAATGTCTGTGCGAAGTGAGTCAAAAGTGGAAAGCAGTTCCGATACCGGAAACGGATGCAGTTCAGCAGTGCTTCATTATTTGCATTAAAGTATAGGAATGGTCCGTAATTTTCGGATATCATCAGTGGACATTTGTTAAAATTTGTAAATTTTTTGTGATTTTTGAGCATATGCAGCCACTGCTGAGTGACTTTACTGTAAAAATTGAGGATCAACTTGGTCGGTTGATTGCAATGTCCAGCCTCAAAATACTCAAATGTATAAAATTCAATGAATTTTGACTTATTGACAATATAATATTGATATGAGTGGACATATGTGACGTCATCGACGTAATTCATTATAATTGGATCATATTGACGGAACTGATCAAAATACATCAAAAATTTAAATTCCTTCCGGAAAATGTTGGATAATTTGGAATATCTTGTGAACATCCAGATGTCATTGACATTACTGAAGAATACAAGTGCTGAATTTTGGAGTTGACCATGCCACATGCTTGAATTCTCAAAATATTCTAAATTTATTAAAATTTTACCCTGAATTTGGCTCAGAAATCCATCAATTATTGTATTTATGCGGACTGTTGGCTCACCATAGATGAATATGTCAAAATTTATTGATTTTTTGATGAAAAATTCCTCACAAATGTCCTTAAGTGCTAATGAAATAAGCTCCAGTTCTGAGTAGTTGATGTGGATGGAACACAATGTTGGAACTACACAGGAGATCAGCAATGCCATTTTAATTAAATTCATTAACTTTTCTTTTTTTGATTGTCAAGTTGGATTTTATTTGTTTTTATTTTTTTATGGAAGTTCCAGTATTGATTCTTGGATGTGGAATGGAAAGTCGAATACAGTGAAAATTTTTGAGGTTATGTTGATGATTTTTTAGGTTAAATTCCAGATTATTTGAGGTTAAATTCAAAATTATTTGAGGTTAAATTCAAAATTTTTGAGGTTAAGTCCAATAATTTTTGAGGTTATATTCAAGATTATTTGAGGTTAAGTTCAAGATTATTTGAGGTTAAGTTCAAGATTTTTGAGGTTAAGTTCAAAATTTTTGAGGTTAGATTTCAGATAATTTGAGGTTAAATTCAAGATTATTTGAGGTTAAATTCAAGATTTTTGAGGTTAAATTCAAGAATTTCGAGGTTAAGTTCATGCTTTTTAAGGTTAAATTTAAGGTTTTTTAAGGTTAAATTCAAAATTATTTTAGGTTAAGTTCATAATTTTTGCGATTGCAAAGCCCTTATTCACCACAATCACCACACGGTTATCACCTCTCAATCACACTACATGTATCACATGGCAATAAATTTATCATCAACTATCACAGTAATAGCCTCATAATAACTTTGATAAGACAAATTGCATATAGCTTGTTTATTCGACTACATTTTCATGTGCTAATCTTATCAAGGGAATTTCCCTAAAGATTAAAGCTTCTCTCGCAATATTTTCTTCAACAAGCTGTCATTAGTCGATGAAATATTCGCGTGAATCAACCTTAAAATGATGTTAAAATTAATTTTTATATTTTTATTAAGTTTTTATATAATTTTATGTGATATGGATGAGCCAATAGATCCAATAAATCTAGAATATTATCAACAAGTTGTGCAAAATAGAACAGTTCAACAAGATATAGCTAAAGCTAAAGACCGCAAAATTATTAATGGTTCGCCAGCAATTTTGGGTCAATTTGATTATTACGTGCTTGTTTATAGTCAAAATAAAAGATATTTGTGTGGTGGGACGTTGATTAAAGTGAACTGGGTTCTGACGGTAAGAAAATTTGACTTTTCATTATTAAAAATATGAAATTTTTAACGGTATTTTAAGATTTGAATTTTTAACGGTTTTTTCGAGATTTAAAGTTTTAACTGATTTTAATTTTTGAATTTTAAAACGTTTTTTTAAAATTTGAATTCTTAACAGTTTTTCAAAATTTGAATTTTTAATGGCTCAAAAGTTGAATTTTTAACGGTTTTCAAAAATTTGAATTTTTACAAGATTTTCAAGATTTGAATTTTTAACAACTTTTTAAAATTTAAATTTTTAACGGTTTTCAAAAATTTGAATTTTTTTCGAATTGTTAAAAATTTAGTTTTTAACGGTTTTTTTTTAAAAAAAATTGAATTTGTAACAGTTTTTCAATTTTTGTATTTTTAACTAATTACAATCTAATTTTAGGCTGGACACTGCCTTGATGGAGTCATAAATGCAGAAGTTCACTTCGGAATCATCAATCGATCATCAAGTCCTGAAAGAATTTTAAAAATTGAAAATGTCAATCACTTAATAATTCATGAACAGTTTGATCCATCTGCACTGTTCAACGACATTGCCTTAATTTATTTAGAAAAAATGTCAAGTTTGTGGCTAGAATCATCATCAATTGGATTTATAGAACCAAAGTTATATGACCTTGACTTGACAAACCAAACAGCTGAAATTTGTGGATTTGGAAGGACGATTGACAACGGTGCATCAAGTATGACCTTGAATTACATCAACATACCAATTATGGACTATGAAAAATGTGAAAAATTTTATCATCTTGATGAAAATAATATTTGTGTTAGTACAACGAGTGGTGAGTCCCCATGGTAAGTTGCTTAGTCATTGTGACGGGGAGTGGGTAGGGGTTTTGGGGGTCAACCCCTCCTACCCTTCCCAAATTCCCACCTACACCCCTGATTCACACTCGAATTAATCACTTTACTCATTTTGTAGCAACGGAGACTCCGGTGGCGGTGTGGTAGTCACAACCGAAGACAATCAGAAGCTACTCGTCGGCATTGTCTCATTTGGAACGGTTTTGTGTACCATAAAATATCCAGTTGTCCTCACAAAAGTCAGCAATTATATTCAATGGATGGAAGATAAGTTTAATTACTTTGATAATCCGACGGAAAAGATATTAACGACAACGCCGACAACAACGCCTGGGGCTTGTGGAACTGTGTATATTGATGTTCGGTTGATTTGTGTGCTATTGACCACTTTGATATTTATTAATGTAAATTTGGTAATTTAGAATAAATTTTAATTAGAATTGTTTAGAAATTTGGCGGATTTTTAATGATTTTTTTTATGAAATATGACAGAATTCTGACGGATTTATGGCAAATGTGACAGAATTTTGACAGATTTATTTGACAAATGTGACAGAAATCTGACGAAGTTTTGGCATTATTGGCAGAATTTTGACAAATGTGCCAGAATTTTGGCTGATTTTTGATAAATATGACAGAACTTTATCGGATTTTTGGCAAATATGACAGAATTTAGGTGGAATTTCGGTAAACATGTCAGAATTTTGGCTGATTTTTTTTGGAAAATGTGACAGAATTTTAGCGGATTTTTAGAAAATTAGACAGAATTTTGACTGATTTTTGCCAAATATGACAGGATTCTGTCAGATTTTGACCAAAATTACCCAAACTACAATCGATTCTTCTTCAATTCATCGAAAACCGCACTCAACAGACAACCTTATCAATGACTTATCAATGATAATTTCAATTCATGTCATTAACATCAATTCTTACCTTTCACAACTCAACACAACCACAATGTCTTATCAACTGAATTCATTTCCATTGATTAGATATGAAATACAACCACGATCACAATAAATCCAAATTTTTATTCAGTCAGTCTAGTTTAAAATTTCAATCAAGAAATGTCAATGCCAATTTTTCTTGCAATTTGTTGCTTATTTGTGCTAACAAAATGTGAAATTTTAGAAATGCCGCCGGAATTTCTCAACGCAAAATCCCCAATGGAGTCACAATTTAACCTAAAAGTAATCGACTACAACTTTCCAGGCTTATATGACAATGTCTTAGCCAGTATTGAGGCACGAATTGCTGGCGGTGAGTCAACAAATGCCGAAAAATTTCCTTATCAAGTTCTCATGTACATGATCGATAAAAATGGCTCAAATTTCATTTGTGGTGGAAGTTTAATCACATACGAATGGGTGCTGACTGCCGCACATTGTCTTCATGGATTTGTAAGCATTGCGGTGTTCCTTGGCGTATCTGATCGTGTCAATGGACCAGCTGTGTGGTCGGGTAATGTCACAAGTCGGAATCAACTGTTTGTTCATCCACAATACATTCCAACAAGTCATGCAAATGACATTGCACTTGTAAGGTTGGAAGGAATTGATGCTGGCATTTTGGATCATAAGAATGTTGAGACAATTGCAATTCCAACAGCTGCTGAAGCTAATATCAATCTAATTGGCATGAGAGGAACTGTCAATGGATTTGGATCAACTGCCGACACAAATAAGGCATCAAATGAACTCAGATTTGTAACAATGCCAATAATATCCAATCAGCAGTGCCAAATGACATTTGGGAATTTTATTAAGGAGACAAATGTTTGTATGAGCGGGAATGGTGGAAGGAGTGTATGTTCTGGTGAGTAATCGAACAACTGATTAGAATTATGACATACTGTGGAATGTGATATCGCCTTTGACGCAATTGTGACTCAATTTAGATCTGAATCAAGGAATTATTTGACTATAATTAAACTTTTTAAATGATAAGATACCAAAATATTGTTGCAAAATTGTAGAATTTAGATGACTTATTTTGGTTTAGTCATTCAAGGTTGATATTAGAAAGTTGAGGAATTTTTAGGAAGGTTTAGACATCAACCCTGAACATGTCTCTTGGGACCATGTAATGACATATATAACATTAGATTATCGATATTAAGGAACGTTCAGAAATCACTTAACCAATAAAATAGTGTACCCCTCTTACCATTGTAGCCAGGGTTGTTACAACATATTATGTTTTAGAGAATGTGTACGCATATGTGCGCATAGGGAAAAATGTGTGGATAAATGTGGATATTCACACATTTTCCACACATATCCACACATTTTTACGTGTGACATATTTTCAAAACACACCAGATTCTGCTTTTAACAACCCTGATTGTGACAGAATCATGAGTCAAAAGTTGAAGTCCTTCCTCAGCAGACATTGAGCTCTCAAGAGCAGAGCTAAGACCAACGATCGTCAAGTATATTAGGTTGTGCAAGCTCTTGAGAGCATAATGGTCAGAGTATACCTTTTCATACAGTTACTATATCTTCAATATAAATTCAACAAGACTAGTACTGGTAGTTTTGGAGTGTCTAGCCCTTGTGAGAGTATCATATGTCACTGTTAGAGCTAACTGCAACAAATATATCCAAAGATTTATCAACAATTTATCAAATATTTCTATTTGAATTTCAGGTGACTCAGGAGGACCATTGGTGGCTGAAATCTCTCCAGGAGAAATTGTCCAAGTTGGAATTGTCAGTTTTGGTCACAAGTAAGTAAACACTCTCGTCAATAATATTGACAGCAATGAGATTATAATCCTGTAACATACTGTAATAGTATGGTGAAATGGCATCAGTAGCCTAAATGGTAGAGCGTTGGCCTTACGTGCCAAAGGTCCTGGGTTCAATCCCAGGCCATGTCTAATTTTCGAAGCTCTTTTTCCATTTCACCGGTCTAGTTATGAAGCTCGGTTCGTGTGTTGGGTGGAGTTTTGAGGTCTTTGGCACATAATGTGTCTCCACTGCTAGGTATACAAGGATATACTAGTATTTGGATGACTTTCATTACGAAATCTTGCGCACACGTATTGTAACTAGGTACATTGCATGGTACATCAGGTCTTATGACGTACTCGTGTCTTTGCAATGTGCAGAGCTTGCAAGTGGTTCGGATCCCACTATAAACTGTAGGTCTAAAGGGTGTGGTACAACAGATTTAAAAAATCGCAGTGCCTCCAGCTCATAAGGCTGGGCCCTTCAGTCATTATATAACATACTTAACCAATGTATCATGGACAGTCGCATAAGACGTCAACAAGTGTCAACAAGTTCATAATTTGCATACGTCTTAAGCCACTGTCTATGCTACACATACATGCATTTGGAGATTACACATACATTTGGAAGCCTGTGTGGCCTGTCAACTCTATCATATAAGTATGCATGAAAAAACACAAGTTGATCTCAAAAGTGTCGAGCCAATTTTTCTTGGTTTGAGGTGTGCTGTGGCACAATAACGCTGAAAGACAAAGAGACTGCTTTTGGGTACCAAAGCGGTATTTCTGTATTTTGAAAGCATACTCTTTGCCTGTTAGGGTAACCCACAGTCATGATTTAAGGTTACCCATCACTGCTCTATAAACCCCAATATTTTGAGGGTTTTTGATCCAAAAATGAGGATTTTTATCAAAATAGAGCACAAAACCCCAATCTCCTCCTTAGATATCATTTAATGGCACATGACTTTATATCCCGACAAACTCAAAATCGATCAAAAATCAAAAAATCACAAATCTTTTCTCAATTTTAGACACGGTTGCACGCTAGGCCATCCAGGAGTCTTCACCAGAGTAACAAGCTACCTAAAATGGATTGAAGGACATACTGGAAAAATAAATCGGATTCGATCAAGCACAATTAATCCTATAGATGGTCAAAATGATAATGGAAATGGCAATTCAGCAACTTACATTGTGATAGGAAAAGTCTTTTTAATTTTGACAATGGTGACTCACTTATTGCTATAGATAAAAAATATTTGTAAATAATTTAAGGCTAGGATTTTCCATATCGGGATTAAAATGTCTTGAATACCCGAGATAACACACAATTCAATCCCAGGATTGAAAACCTGATTTAATGCAAAGTTCGAAGTTGATTCGGACTTTTTGTAATACAAAAGTCAATTCAGCTTTATGCTTACTCTGATTTAACAGTTCATTTTTTGTAAATCTTATCGAATTAGAGTAAATTATAGACAAATTTTGATAGCTTTAAATAGATTTAATTGAACTTAATATTAAGTTTTGTAAAAAAAAAATAAAAAATTAAAAATCAGTCAATCTAAAATGCTTACTTACTTACTTACTTCCTTGGCTGAGGCGCACGAGAGCCTATTACCGCGCGTAGGGAAGACAGCTCTATCCTTCGAAACCTTCTGCCAGTTCGGGATATTAAGGACTCAAGCGTCCTTTTCAACGCATGCAATCCATGAATTCTTCGGTCTTACTCGCGATCTCTTGCCATCCACAAAGTCTAAATTAGTTACCTTAAGGACTGGGGCGTTTCTGTATATGTGACCTGCCCATCTCAAGCAAATCGCACGTAGGACTGTCACTATATCTGCATCCTGGAATAACAGATAAAGTAGAAATGAAAGTAAAATGCTTAACACTTGGAATTGGTAATTGGCAAGCGATAGCCAGCGATAGAGCCATCTTCAGGCGCTGAGTAAAGAAGGCCAAGGATTACACTTGATCTATATGGCCAGCGAAGTAAGTAAGTAAGTAACACGAAAATTATTGAAACCAAGAACGAGATCGGGATAGAAGCAGGGACTCCAAGGGAATTTGAAGTCTCAGAGTATATACTTACTTATGACCGTCCATAACGATTGTGATTCTTAGCATCTGAAACACCAGTCAACATTTCACAATATTCAATTCCATATAATATTTTTAATACAAAATAAAGCACCTTAAAACATGCACATGTCCATACCTAAAGATACATCGTATGGGAGAAGAAGGTGAAGATGGCAATGGTAGGAAGTAAACTTACAAACTAAGAAATAACTCTTAAATTCCATTTAAATCTTAGAATCACCGATAAGTCGTTCCCAAGCAGCACAAATCAATTAAATGCATTTTCCGCCTTCAAATTGGATCGACAAAAAGACATCCCGGTGACATTGGAACAACTCTGTATTTTACGATTAATACGGTGACGTAGCTGTGTCCTAGCAAACACGCTGTGGTGTTCAAAGTCTCTAGTAGGTCTCAATAATTCCAAAAAGTCTTTATAAATCAAAAAAGAATTACTACATATAGCCCAAAAATAAAAAATAATCCTTGACCCCCATCCTAAATTAAGCTCAATTTCCAGTAAACAATTCAAAATATTGATGAATCTTCACCTTCAAGTCCCGCAATTTATCATTCCAAATAAGTCAATATTTCGCATCATTACAAAATTTTTTTTCAATTATTATATCAAATTGCCTATCGGGTAAGTTCAATTATTTTAGTGATAATGATTGATAACATTTGCGTCTTTAATAAAACGGCTGCAAAATATCGAAAAGTGAAACATTTTTATTAAGTTTGTTGGTGCAAAAAGGTTGAATTGTAAAAAAAGTAGCAAATATGCTGAAATTATTCACAATTTTCGTCGCAATTTCCTCAATTTCCGCTCAAGTTCCAGTCAATGAAGGCTGGCGGATGGTATCGTCTCCATGGGATGCAGCTAGATTCCGGGAAGTCATGAATCGAGTTCTTCCAAAAGTCTACAAAAATCCAGTAACCAGAACAGGACGAATTGCAGGCGGTGAACTTGCCTATCTCGGTCAGTTCCCATATTATGCATTTTTATACAACATTGACACGTACGGTGATGCTTACGTCTGTGGATCTTCAATAATATCACACAATTGGCTACTTACGGCTGGACATTGTCTGGATGAAATTGTCAAAACATCAGTTTATGTTGGAATAATTGACAGAGTTAATGGACCTGCTGTATGGACATTGGATGTTACACCGACTAATTTCATCATCCATGAGGATTATTTCGGTATTGTCAATGATATTGCATTAGTAAGGCTTGTAAGATCAATTCCACAAAATCAATTTGTCAATAATGTTGCATTGCCTAAAAGAAGTGACTCATCTGTGATTTTGGATGGAAAAATTGGAACTGTTTGTGGATTTGGAAGAATTGATGATGTTAAGGCACAGCCATCACAATTTTTGAGATTTTTAAATCAAGAAATTGTTGCTAATTCAGCTTGTGCGAAGCTTTATGGAAGTGTGCATGTAAAGAGTACGAATTTGTGTTTGAGTGGAACTGGGGGAAGGTCGACGTGCTCTGGGGATTCTGGTGAGTCATGCTGATATAAATGAAGATGTTTATGGGATCTATTTGGTGTTGTAACTAGGTTTTTGAGTGTATATGCTTCAATTCTGAGGTTTAAGTTGACTAGGACATTATGTCCATTTAGTCGATTTTTTACTTGATGACATAATCCATGTCAACTTTGTGTTCTACTTGCCTAAGCCTTACTCAACCCTTAACCAACCCTTACCCAACCCTTACCCAGCCCTTACCCAACCCTTACCCAACCCTTACCCAACTCTTACCCATAGATATACAATTACTCCAACATCTAGCCTAAAGAAGGCAGCTTATCATAGCACCCACCCTAAGGTATACTCGATAGTATGCAATTAAGGTAAAAGGGGTCGAGACTTCGAAAAACCCTAATAAACTAGTTACAACCCTAAATGGCCATCCACCAATTACTAGCAACAACTCTAATTCCTTTCTAATCTTCCAGGTGGTCCACTAGTCACTGAGATCACCGAAGGTCAAAAGACACTAGTCGGTGTGGTGTCATTTGGAGCTGAGCAAGGGTGTACGTTAGGATATCCAATTGTATTTACCAGAGTGACAAGTTATCTTGATTGGATTGAAGCTAAAAGTGGAATTGTAATTTATAGTTAGGGAAATGATTTCAAATTTTTTAAGTTTAAGGTTATGTTTTTTATATTTATAATTAAGGCAATAAATGATGAGTAATTGGAAATGATTGATGTTCATGAGTCATTTGATATCATATTTCACTACTTGTTCAAACGCAATTGACACACGCAAAAGTCACAACTCAAGTGGATTGTTTTCTTTGAATCAACAAGTTGTATGAAATCCCGACAAAAAGATAAAGAAATACTATTGTTGGATAGTCAATTAAGAAACTTTTTTGATAAATAAATAGGGGGTTGCTTACTTACTACGCAGCCGCTATCAAGTGACCGACCCATAAGTTGATATGAATTGTCATCTCCAAAGCAGAGTTCGATGTCGACTCAAGCCGACTCGACTCTAGACAAAATCTGAATCGACTTCGAGCTCTGATCATCACAAGGATAAGATGTGGTTGCATTTGTACTCTATTTACAGCTGGCAACTATGCTTTCTCGAAATCCCGGTCCAGATAAATTTTCGGGATTGGGATCGGGATTGAAATTTTCGGGATTTCTCGGGACTACCTACAAATGGTAATTCTCAATCCCAATCCCGACTTTTGAAAATTTCGGGATCCCGGGATATCCCGATCCCGATGGCTAGAAAGCATACTGGCAACTAATAGATGTGCATTTGTTTGCATTGCATTTGTTATTGGTAATTTGTTTGGCCATCGATTTAAGCAAGTTAGTAACTAGGTGTGTATACCGACCCGCCCTGCACCACCCCCTTTCCCAATCAGCAACCACAGCATGTTTATGAACTACAACAATTTATATTGAGCTTCTAAGTTCCTTTATCCAATGTCACACCATAGTTGACAGGACTTCTAGTTAGATAACATGCCACATTGTGTTATTGTACCTAACCTCCAAAATCTGAGAAAACAACAAGTAAGCATGCTCATTGGTATCGTTAAGTGCTCATTAGGCATATGCTTGTTAGTTAGCGAGTGCTATGCCTGGTTACTTAATACTTCCTGGCCGGTTTATAATCCGACATAAGGTTGACTACCTGCAGTCACTCCCAATCGCGTAGATAACCGGAATAGTCATAAAATCCATACTCTAAATCCATATTAAATACCACAAAATATTAATAATCTTAAATGAGTTTATTTGCCAAAAAAGTCATCAATAATTACATCAATTTTTTTAATAAATTACCTAAATGCCTAAAAAACCTTAAAATTAAGTATTGTAATAAGACTAGAAAATGAGGTTTGTTCATGATTCAATTCTCAACTGATTCCAGACTGAAATCAGCCATTCTGTTGCCATTCGAGCATATTCTCGTCTTGTAGTCAACACGACGCTCTAACGACTACATTATGCTGCTTGGGCAACTTCCACTCAATCACTTTGTCACTACAACTTCCAAAATTTCTTGCTTCTTTCCATCAAAGTCCTCTTTTGGCCTCAGCACTTGAAGTTCATGAACATTTTCAGTCTCTCTTTTCTCTTTCCTTTTACTGACTCGTCTGCTTTCATTTCGTCTCTCGAATGTCTTTGGCGAGCTTCTTAACAATTGCGGAATGTCTCTTGAAAATGTAAATTTACCTCCAACATCCCTAAAGTATGAATAATTACAGATGGCTGGATAAAATTTGACAGACGCAAATATCGAGCAATTTCTGACCATCACAAAATTCATATTGAATAATGCTGCAAAAATTGATATGAGGGACATCCATATGATGAATGAGTCATAGATGATGTATGGAATTGCAAAGTTCATTGTTCTCTGGAATGGAAAATTAATGACGAATTAGTTTAGTATGTCAAAGATAAGCTTAGATTGAGAGCATCCGTATAAGAGAGGTATTCAGAGAGGAGGGGATATGGGAGAGAGAATGGAGAGAGGATGGGGAGAGAGAAGACGTTGAGAGAGAGGACAGTGAGAGAGGACGGGAAGAGATAGGACGGGAAGAGATAGGACGGGAAGAGATAGGACGGGAAGAGATAGGACGGGAAGAGAGAGGACGGGGAGGGAGAGGACGGGAAGAGATAGGACGGGAAGAGAGAGGACGGGAAGAGAGAGGACGGGAAGAGATAGGACGGGAAGAGAGAGGACGGGACGAGAGAGGACGGGAAGAGAGAGGACGGTGAGAGAGAGGACGGGAAGAGAGAGGACGGGAAGAGAGAGGACGGGAAGAGAGAGGACGGGGAGAGAGAATGGAGAGAGAGAACGGGAAGAGAGAGGACGGGGAGAGAGAGGATGGGGAGAGAGAGGAGAAGGAGAGAGGACGGGAAGAGAGAGGACGGGGAGAGAGAGGGCAGGGAGAGAGGAGGAGAGAGGAGAGAAGGGAACAAGATGAGGTTAAGGATTTTGGAGGGTCTAATAAGTAAAAACTTACCTTAGCAATTCCCAAAATAAACAAAATAGTCAAAACAAAGTACGCAATGAAGATAAACATCAAAATTCCATTGATAGCCATTGTTTGAACTAAAATAAATAAATAAAAAAGTAAAAAATTAATTTCAAGTTCAATGTATGCCTCCAATTTATCATTTATGACGTCACAAATGCCTCAACTTCATTCATATTTCGATTAAAACGACTATAATTTTTGTGTTCTTACACAAATGAGCAAGTGTGTGTGACGTCATAGTTTGTGTTTTGAGTAATCGACTATAAATACTGTGCTCTATAAAGCATCTATCAATTAGGTAGCATTATGGAGGATAGGGAGGAATGGGGGTCTATCTAGAGCAATGGTGGACAACCTATTTTATTTCGCGGCACTCATTGGTATTAAGTGTCGACCAAAATCGCTCAAGGCATTTTTAGAGGCCCACAGGTTGCCCACCACTAACTTAGATTGTGGGCTCTAGAGACTAAGACTTGAAAGAACTAACTACTTCCATGATATAAAAGAACTCCGACAATATGAATGAATTTTAAAGTCTATTTTTGTTTAGTTGATAAATATTTGTTTGTATACTTACAGCGATATTCCTCATCGATGCCGTCAGTATCATCAACGGCTGACTCATCTGAAAACCAAAAGATAAAAATTCAGCATTTTTTTATTTGGACAATATTTTTATCTTTTTTGGGTAAAAATAATTATTTAGTTTGTGGAATGAGACATCATAAAGCTGTGATTATATTAGCAAATTATGTACTTTAGTGACATAATTGGAACTGATTGTAGTTGTCTTAGATCACGGTTCAAGGTCTTGGATTTAATGAGGATTCAAACATTGTTTACAATAGCTATATTCTATATCTTATTACAGTGGCGGGCATCCTTTAATTTTTCAAGGAACACCTAGGTGGTAAGCCACGGCTGGAACCGTACACAGGCTAATTTGAGAAAATCTGACATTAAACCCGTGATTCTTGGATTCATAAGACTGGATCTGTCCTTGAATTTAGCTTTAAACAATCATCAAGTCAATCCCATGCCGGTTAATTTGGTTCTGTTCCGTTCATAATTGTTGAATGGACTAAATAACATAAATTTGTTAATTGATCAAAAGTCCGACTCCAGTTAAGAGTGACTCTGACTTGGTGCGGAATTTAATTTTAATCTTGCGTTATTTAAACCGAATCTGGCACTAAGTCAGAGCCACACCAGCCTAGAACTAGATTTATGATCAATAAACTGACTTATCGATTAGGATCTGACTTGGTATCGGGTTTTAGATAAATTTGGTACTATTTGAACTGAATCCGGCAGCAAGTTAGAGCCCCACCGGTCTGGTAACGGATTTTTGATCATTTAACCGACTTGTCCTATTTGGGTTGCTTGCTGCAATCCAAAACGAGCAATCCAAGAATTTGTAAGACTGAATTTTCACAACCGTGAATTCATCAACAATGCACATCATTCCACAACTGTCACTAATCATATCAGTACTCACATCCCATCTCATAGTCATAATCCTCCTCCTCAGGCTGTCCAAAAATCATTTGAAAATACCAATTGTCCTCAATGTGCTCCTCATACTTGTATAAATCATAATTACTAAAAAATGCACTTTCATTATCAACAGCTGCATATGATAAAAATGCCCAAACACCCAACTCAAATGACGTCCAAATTAGTACACCAATTTTAAGGTCAATACACAGCAGCCACTTTTTAACACGCGGTAGACCCGATGCTTTAGGATGCATATTACTAATTAATTAATTCAATTCCTTAACAATCGATGTGAATTCATGAAATTTTTAAAAAGAACTGAGACATTAAGTCACAATTCTATTTGGAGTTTTTTTTTGGTATTGGCAAGCTTCTGTGGCTCTTCGCTTATCACCGAAAATTTATCTTTTTTCAACCAAAAAAATATTTATTCGTTTCTATTGATGATGATAAGAAAATTTTCATTGTGGTTGTGTAGATTGCGATTAAATTGTTGTAGGTCTTGCTAGTTTGCGAAAAAAGACAAAACATTGTTGACTGATATTAAGTCATAATTTTATGACGTAAATAGTCATAAAGATTGGTTCTGTGCAAACAATCGCTCAAATGTCGATACTAAAAAGTTGAGTTTTTGGAAGCTAAGTTATAATCCCTCAAGGATGGCGAATACGGAACACATAGAGCCTAGTGCTTCACTTAGCCTAACACCACTAAGTATCAACTCCACCTCGCCGTGGTGAGAGGCCGTTAATCCAAGCCTCATAGTGGGGCATAGACGTACGGAATTCTGGTTAATCAAGGTTGGCCTAGCAAGCCGCCATCCTTAAATCAAAGCTACGAAACCTAAAGGAAGGAATACCGGATAAGATCTATCAATGACGACCATGGCTTTAAGGTCAGCAGCCAGAACGTGAGAACCCTAACAGGACCGGAAGCGTTGTCATCCCTAGTGCTGGAGTTAGGGCACAACAAGTGTAACATCATAGTCATCCAGGAAACGAAATGGAGTGGCCAAGAAATGTTTGGGTGCCAAAGATTCAGAGTCTTCTTCAGTGGCGGAAACAGAGGCAGTTTTGGAATCGAGATGTCGTCTTTCACCCAGCCATAGCTTCATTTTGATCAGCAGGCTTGCTAGCTCGCTGACTTACTGGTTGGATGAGGCACAAAATCTCAGAAACCAAACATCGTGGAGACCTCTAGTTTGGAACATTAGCTTATTGTTTAGTCTGGTAGCTTAAAACCATAATTATATTAAAATTTTGAATATTTTTTGACCGGTATTTTCCATAAAAATTAAACGTTATTTTTCATATAATTTTTAACTCGTTTGTAAATGTTGGTGTATTTGAATTTTATTTTACTAGTCAAAACTGGTTTACTAAAAAAAAGTTGAAAGTCTTGGTGAGACTTAAGCGCATTTATGTCCTGCGTTCAGTATTCATTTTTTTTTATTTTGAAAATTACGGTCAACAAAAATTGGAATATTTCACAAAGGGAAAATTTGGATTTTTTAAAAATTAAATAAAGCATTTAGAGAACGTTTTAAGCTGCCAATCCAAGTGATTAGCCAGTAACTCAATAGTACTAAACTATTGCTTCAATCCCGAGCTCTTAACGATGACTGCTTGCTAAGATCCCACGCCTCAACCAGTCAGCTGTTCAAAGTGGTGTTAAGCGTAATATTTTTTTTTCAAAAATGCACTTAAAACTCGAAAATTTATGAATGGGGATTTCCAAGCAAAAAACAAGTTTGTTGACTGTATCTTCTGTTTTTGTTGTTGTATTTCTGTTTGTCTATTTTTTTGTTGTGTTCTTTCAGTTTGTGTGCTGCTCATCTTCGGTAAAGATTGGTAATCTTAAGTTGAGTTTGAATAAGAAAAAATTCATAAAAAATCAGTTTTTAATACCAAAAATGAATGTGAATATTTTGATAATTTTCTGTGCAATTTTGTGGATGCAAAGCTGTGTTAATGCTCAATCAGCTGACTGTGACTATAAAATACGATATTTAGGGACTTCAAGTAACACAAATCAGAAAAGACCTTACTATTACTGCTACTTAAACACAAATAAAGAAGGTTCTGTCAACACAGTGACAACAATCAATGGACAACATGATTCTGGATATACCGATGATGACGTCAGAATGCTTTACATCAGAAAAGGCAACAACATAAACACAATTTCATCAATTTTTTGTCAAAAATTTAGGAACCTTCTATATATAGGATCAGTTGCTAAAATCAATACATTTGATGGAAATTCATTGGAAAATTGTGAAAATTTAGATAATTTGGATCTAAAGGGAACTCAGCTTAATTACATACCAAATAATCTGTTGACTAGAAATTCAAAACTTTCACAAATATATCTGACCGGCAGTCAAATCACAACATTGCCTAGAAATTTATTTATATCCCAAAATAACCTAAAAAAATTGTATTTACAAGAAAATCAAATTGAATATTTGCCATCAAATATTTTTAATCCACTGATTGAACTTGAAGAACTTAGTCTACAAAACAACAAGCTACAGTCAATTGACACAAAATGGTTTACAAATTTAGGTGATTTAAAAAAGCTGTACTTGAGTGAAAATCCAATTGCGGAAGTTCCAGATAAATCCTTTGAGTTCTTGACAAATTTACAGGATCTTTACCTTGATAAGAACAGAATTAAGCTGCTAAATTCAAATTCTTTTGTTGGTCTACATAACCTCAAAATTCTAAGCCTTCACAGCAATGAAATCTCAGAGTTGCCACTCAATACATTTGAACCTTTAAGAAATTTGGAAATATTGTACTTGGATAGCAACAAGTTAAGTATAATTGATGCTGCATCCTTTGGTATTCATAAGAACTTAGTTGAAATCTATGTTGGAAGCAACAGAATCAATCAAATTGATGAAAAATTCATTGACAATACAGCAGTTAATCAGATAGATGTGAAGAGCAACATATGCAGCAATGAAGAACTCACAGGAATTACAAACATCAAAGCTGGACTGAAGACATGTTTTGAGAATTATAAAACAACCGAAAATCAGCATGTTGGTACTTATCAATGTGGACAGCCTGTCAAAGGAGTTGGAAATATTATTGGTGGCAAAAATGCCAAAAGGGGAAACTTTCCATGGTAAGTACAACAAAAAAATTTGGCCGCAGACTGGTTCTAACTCAACAAAAAGTTACTATCGCCATCTCAGAGTTATGCTGGTTTGGTGCTGGATTTTAGATTGATTATTTGACTTGTCCTATTCAGGATATAGTCATTCTAATGCTCGAATTCTATTTGGGATGAATTTCAATGATAAACCTGAAACTAGAGTTTTAAGGGTTCCAAAGTGGAGGTGCCTTCAATGAGGTACGAGCTCCCATAGTCCTGCCAACTCTAACCAAAACACAGATTAGAATTTGACTCCGACCACTGACTTAAATTAATACTCAAAACTTATAAAATGTTGACTATCATTCTTCACAGGGTTGCAGTCCTGACTAAGCCATCTGGCGAATACATTTGTGGTGGAACACTTGTGAATAGCCGAAAAGTTGTAACAGGTAAGTCTAAGGATGTAAGCTTTGGGCCAGACTCATAACCATCCTTCTCACAAACCTCATTGTAGCTGCACATTGCATTCAAGATAAAAATGAGGAAAAACCAAAATTGGCACGTGAAATTGTCATTCAACTTGGAGCTTATGATCTGGACAAAAAAGTTGAAGTTGGGAGAATTTCTCATGCTGTTCAAAGTATCAATATGCATCCTGACTGGAACACTTTAACTGAATCTTTTGATGCTGACATTGCTGTGCTGGTTTTGGAACGAGAAGCTGCATTAAGTGAACTTATCCAACCAATTTGTCTTATTCAAGATACATCTGCATCAGCTGGTGTCGTTGTTGGATATGGAAAAAGTGAAGACGAAACAAAAATTCACGAAAAAATCCCAAAAAGGCTCGAGATTCCAATTCACAGCAACGAAGACTGCTTCTTTTACAATAATTTATTAGCTAAACTGTCAAGTAAGCGAACATTTTGTGGAGGAACTGGAACTGGAATTGGAGTTTGTCGTGGTGACAGTGGAAGTGGATTATTTGTGACTGATGGAACTTCTTATTATCTTCGTGGAGTTGTTTCATCATCATTAATTGGTGGACCTTATGGATGTGATGTTGACAATTATTCGGTATTTACGGATGTGACAAAATATATTGATTGGATCAACGGGGTGTCCATAAATCGATTTGATTAGTCACTTGAGTCTGGCCAGTCATGATATGTCATACAATATCAGTCCAGCCTATCATATTAAGGACATATTAGCCTTGTCATTTTTGTTTTAAATTGGTAGATTTGTAATAAAAATTGTAAATTTCAAAAAAAATAATTGATCAATTAATTTTTTATGTCAGGGCTTTATTTTTGACTTTTTAAAATCTTATATGCTAGTTAAATTTCAGAATCAATCAAAAGCAGACTTGGCAGGACTCCAATATATTGTATGTGCATAGTGCACTGGTTTTAAAAATTTCATCTTTATTTCCATTGAAATTTCATGAATTAGGTTCACTTTGACTACAAATTTGGTCTTTACATAGAATTATTGGACGAGCTTTGCGTTGAATTGTCTTTTGGCGAATCCATCAAATATTTGGAAATTGATGATCAAATTGTATTCATCTAACAAAGTGGATATAAGAATATTACAGTTCCTAACATATCAATCGGGATTATATGGATAAAAAAAATGGGAACGCCTAAGACGTATAGGTACTCAAACACACGTGCCGATCATGGTTCTATATTTTGCAAGACATGGAATAAAAACAGCATATTGTGCAGTTATTAATAGTTTGCATTTTCCGAGTTCAGGAAGTTGTTGTCCAGTTATTTTTAATTATTATCAAGTTATTGCACTTTTTTAGCTAAATGTTCATGAATGAATAAAGTTTGTTATATATACACACCTGATACTTACTTACATACTTCGCTGGTCGTACAGATCAGTTGTGACCCATGACCTCCCACAGGACTCACCTGAAGCTGACACCTGATATATCAGCTTTAAGTGGTATGATATATTACAAGATAGTATGCTAAGCTACCTCATCCTTACAAAGAAGTTACTAATGAAATAGCATTAAGTGACAGAAAAGTTGAATAAATTTCTAGAAAATGCACCTCCAATATCGGCTTTACGGCATTACCTCAACTACTTTTAATGCGGTTTTCGACATTTTGTCAGTAACTTTTGTCACCATCTTGGTCGAGGATGAGTAATTTTTTGAAGTTTTACTATTTTAACTTGGGAAAATAATGCAAAAAACCGTTTTTGTTAAAATGAAAAATTATTTTATTAAAATTTTTTTTAATTTTTATTACAATTCACCCAAATTAGTACAAAAATGTTAGCAAAATTGACAAGTTTAATATACTTATGTCCTTAAAATAATAGGCTGGACAGATACTTTATGATATACCATGACCGACAAAAGTCAAGTGATTATTAAAATTGATTTATTGACACCTTATTAATCCAATCGATATGTTTGATTACATCCGTAAATACCGAATAAGTGTCAACATCACATCCATAAGGTCCACCAATTAATGATGATGAAACAACTCCACGAAGATAATAAAAAGTTCCATCATTCACGAATAATCCACTTCCACTGTCACCACGACAAACTCCAACACCTTTACCGGAACCGCCGCAAAATGTTCGTCCACTGGAAATTTTAGCCAAATCAAAATTTTTCGGGAAGCAGTCTTTATTGCTGTGAATCGGAGTTTCAATCATTTTTGGGATTTTTTCATGAATTTTTGTTTTGTCTTCACTCTTTCCATATCCAACAACGATACCAGTTGTTGCAGATGAGGCTTGAACAAGACAAATTGGTTGAATAAATTCATTGAAATTGATTTCTGAGTCCAAAACCAGTACAGCAATGTCAGCATCATAAGCCAAAGTGTGTGTATTCCAATCAGGATGAATATTGACACTTTGAACAGCATGAGAAATTCTTCCGATATCAATTTTTTTGTCCAGATCATAAGCACCAAGTTGAATGATGATTTCACGTGCCAATTTCGGCTCCTCACCATATTTCTCTAGAATGCAATGTGCAGCTACAATGATGGAGGTGAGAAGGATGTTTGAGTGTTTGGTCCCAAAGATTATATCCTTAGACTTACCTGTCACAATTTTTCGTCTATTCACAAGTGTTCCACCACAAATATATTCACCAGATGTTGTAGACAGAACTGCAACCCTGAGAAGAATGATAATCGATAAGTTAAAAGTTTTGTAGATTAATCTAAGCAGAGCTCAAAGTAAAATTCAACTCATATAGAATTCGAGCTCTAGTATGAGTGTAAACAGAGTAGCATTCGGTTAATCGATCTAAAATCCTGTACCAAGCTAGCCTAAATCTGGCTAGGTCATCGAATAACCGATAAGTCTAAGGATAAGAAGAAGGAACACTAAACATGCTGTACTCACCATGGAAAGTCACCCCTTGTGATATTTTTGCCACCAATAATATTTCCAACTCCTTTGGCAGGCTGTCCACATTGACGAGTACGAAGTTGCTGAATTTTTGTTGCTTTATAATTCTCAAAACATGTCTTTAGTCCAGCTTTGATCTTTACAATTCCCGTGAGCACTTCTTTGTTGCATATGTTGTTCCACATATTAAGCACGCCAGCTGCTGTATTATTAATGAATGTCTCATCAATTTGTTTGATTTTGTTATATCCCACGTAGATGTCAACTAAGTTCTTATGAACACCAAAGGATGCAGCATCAATTATACTTAATTTGTTGCTATCCAAGTCCAACAATGTCAGATTTCTTAAAGGTTCAAACGTATTGAGCGGCAGTTCTGAGATATAATTGTAGTCGAGTCTTAGAATTTTGAGGTTATTTAGGCCAACAAAAGAATTTGAATGTAGCAGCTTAATTCCGTTGTTCTTAAGGCGAAGTTCGTCTAAATTTTTCAAGAACTCAAAGGATTTATCAGGAACTTCAACAATTTGGTTTTCATCTAAATACAGCTTTTTCAACTTGCCTAAATAAGTGAACCATTTTGCATCAATTGACTGTAGCTTGTTATTTTGTAGACTAAGTTCTTCAAGTTCAATCAGTGGATTAAAAATATTTGATGGTAAATCTTCGATTTGATTTGAACCTAATCCTAAAACTTTGAGCTTTTTTTGGGATAAAAGTAAATTTCTAGGCAATGTTGTGATTTGACTGTAAGTTTGGCATTTTTGGTCAGCAGTTCACTTGGTATGTAATTAATCTGTGTTCCCTTTATGTGCAAAATATCCAAATTTTGACATTTTGCCAGTGAATTTCCATCAATTGATTTAATGACAGCAGTTGACTCTATAATTTCAAGATTTTTGAATTTTTGGCAAAAAATTGATGAAAATGTGTTCATGTTGATGTTGATTTTATCGATATAAAGGTAGCTGACGTCATTATCAGTATGCTTAGAGTCATGTTTTCCGCTGATTGTTGTCACTTTTTTGAGAGAACTTTTTATAGTTGTGTTTAAATGACAATAATAGTAGGATTTTGTCGAATTTGTTTGAATAAAACTTGCAAAATCTCGTGTGCTATAGTCACAGTCAGCTGATTGAGCAACAACACAGCTTTGCATCCATAAAATTCCACAAAAAACTATCAAAATATTAACACTCATTTTTGGTAATAAAAACTGATTTTATGACTTTTTCTCAATCGATCGCTTAAGAGCATCGATCTTTACCGGAGGTGAACAGCACAAAACTAAGAAAGCACATAAAAAAAATCCTAACACACAAAATTACAAAAACAAAAACAGAAGATGCAGACCATAACATGTATTTGTTTGGAAATTCCTTTCTTAATTTTGGAGAATTTTTTTACTAAGCTTGATTTATTGGAAAGATCTTTATCATGGGGCAGCTTGCTGATTAAGTAACGCAAAAAATAAGAAATTTTATTTTATTTATTCTTGAGCTCTGGAGTCGATATCTTCGGTTTTATTTCAGGTGTATTATCTTACCATACCAGCTGAATCACAACACCATACCGGACCTATGGTTTCCATTCCTGAGATTCGAATCCTTAACCACATCAGTACTTTAACATTTCTAACCCACAAACCCCCTCCCCTCCAATTCCGTGCATGATCATTTTACCCCAATCTTTCACCTGAATCATATTTTGTTATCCCTTGTGTCTTTGACATTTGTCAGACTCAACGAAAATAGAGAACACAATTTCAATATTACTCAGAGAGGATTTCTCTCAATTTATTATTATTCTCAACATATTTGAGGGATCAAGCTCTGCTGTGTGCTTTGTAGCTAGGTCGGTGATATGGCATCTGTGGCGTAAATGTCAAAGCTCTTTGTTGATTTAACCGTTCTAGTTACAAAGCACAGTTCTTGTGTTGGATGCAATTTTGATGTCCTTGGCATATACTGTATCTCAACTGCTGGGTATACAAGGATATTAGTAATTGGATGATTTTCTTTATTATATCTTGGACAAAATTTCTAACTAGGTACATTGCAAGATACATCAGGTCTTATGACGTCCTCGTGCCTTTTCAATGTGCACAGTTAGCAAGTGGTTCGGATCCAACTATAAACTGTAAATGTAATGGATGTGATACAACAGATTTTTAAACTCAGTGCCTCCAGGCTCATAAGACTGGGTCCTTCAAGCATTATATACATAAGCTAATGAAGACGTTGATTGGTGTATTGATTTGGCCATTAGAATTATTGGATGATTGTTATTTAATTCCTGAGACGCATGTCAGATTTTTGATTTAGACCATGGAACCTAAAAAAGACAATTCTTATCAAAAACACAAAAATAAATGTCAAAATAATTTGCAATTTAATTTTAAATTTATTATTTTTATCATATTTTTACAATCAAAATTGGGAACGTTTGTTGTGTAATTGATTTTAATACTTAATTGAACTTAATTGTATATAGCATTCGTTGCGACAAATGTCGCTAATGATTTCATTTTGATTGGCTGTCTGGCTGAGTGAGACGCGATACCTCAACAACCAGACATCCTAGAGAACTCGGATTTAAAGCATTACTGGCTTATTGTTTCAAATATTGTGAGTTTAGGAATGAAAAACACTAAATTTTGTGGTTATCGGATGTCAATCAATTACTGTTCGTTTCGCAGAAATGCGTCCAAATTCCTTACTAAGGTACCGTTGTGTAAGGTTAAGGTTATGTAACGCACTAGGGAGGATCAAAGAAAAGTCGATTTTTCAAGTTACTTAATTAGAGAACGAACCCTAAAGTAATTCATGTGAGGCTGATATCATAAGAAGAGGCTTCGTTGGTCTGGACACAAGGCAAGTAAAAGCTCCATTAAATAAGATCTTTAAATCTGACACTATTGATGATAAAAGAACTCCTGGAAGGAAGCTGTCGATAGAGACAGTATTGCATTTGGTATTGGTAATTGACAGATGGAAGCTAGCGATAGAACCAGCTTTAGGCGTCACCTGAGGGAGGCCATGGATCACAATTGATCTGTTCGGCCAGCGAAGTAAGTATGTAAAGTGATGATCGACAGCATAATTCTCGGAGGACACACGGTATAAAGATGACCTCAGTTAAGACGTCATGGGGTCGGTCATGGGGTAGGTCATGTGCATTCCGCAATCATTATCAGCAGCATCTTCATATAATTTGAGAACATTCAATCTATTTAAATTCTTTTTTGTCTTTTGAAATCATTTCCATTGATAGCTTTACTGTAATAATATTGTCATCTTTATCATCATAAAATCTCATCAACGATTGATACTTTCCAGCTGGAAATACTGACAATGACATTTTAAAGTCAATATTTATATTTTTGAGATGTGTATATCCCTGAAAAATTACAGAAATTTGTGTTATGCTTGATATTTTGTGAACTACTTTAAAGACATTGAGAAAATTGTTGGCAAACTGTGTGGCACGGTATACTTAAGTCTTATAAGGCTTACTATTGTGCCACAGCATACAGGTTGTCCACCAAAGCCCTAAAATGTCACCTAACATACCTTATATGGACATGCATGTATATAATCCTTTAAATCAGGAATGTTACTCATGATCCATTTAAAAACAATATTTGTGCCTGTTCCATTAAGCACTGAGCATATTTCAAATGTCGAATTGATGATTGATCGATG
Source organism: Chironomus tepperi (assembly GCF_022539635.2). Classification (NCBI taxonomy): domain Eukaryota; kingdom Metazoa; phylum Arthropoda; class Insecta; order Diptera; family Chironomidae; genus Chironomus; species Chironomus tepperi. Next base: position 3,141 of record NW_027226507.1, on the reverse strand, counting down.
GGAATTGGATATAGACCTATAAGTTAAATCATATGCCATATTTACATAGAATAATGGTCTAGTCAGATTTACATATGCATTAAATGTTGTATTTGTACGACTTATAGCTTTAATGTAGCATTTAGATTCATGCAAGGATTTATTAGATGCAAAACATGAAATACCTGTCATGCGTATGTACGGTTCAAAATTTTTGTTGGCATTTCGGGCTGTGTCAGTTAAATAAACTGAATAAATCAAAATCACAAAGCAAATTTTTAATTTTAACATTTTTGATGGAAAAACCAAAAAGAAATGAAGCCAAAAAGTTGGAAACAATTAATGCTGTATGGAAAACATTTATTGAATTTAATTGGTTATTTATAATCAGAAAATTGTGATAAATTATATGAATATTCACACCGTATTCACACCGTACTCACTTTTTTAGTGGATTAGTAATGGAAGAGCTACGCTCGACTGATTTGAGCATACTGCAGTTCTTATATAGATCACTATACAAGAGGGGCTGAGCTTCGCTCGACTGACTTATCTAGATTTCAGTACTTATACAGATCACTGTACAAGTCGGAATGAGCTTCGTTCGGCCATCGTTAGCTTCGCTTGACCATCGTGAGCTTCACTCGACCGTCGTGAGCTCCTCTCGACCATCGTGAGCTCCGCTCGACCATCGTATTTCCGCTCGACAGTACCGTGAATTACAGTACTTATATAGATCGCTATACGAGTCAGGCAGTTTAGACAGTTTAGGTTGATTGCCGTCCTAACATAGATTTCCATACGAACCGTGCTGAGCTACGCTCGACCAAGTTGGGTAAATTATAGTACTGATATAGATTCAACCCCATTTTTATTTGGGTTCTCAGATGCAATGGGGTAACCTACTTAACCCTACCATACCATGTATTTTGCATTATTTTGTAATTATATTGATACTAAATATTGGCTTTATCAAGGACATCAAGGCATTTTGTAGAAAATTTAGAATGGTGCAACATATCATCGATCGCCGTTCCGTTGCTATAAGCTAACCCTACATTATATTTTAATTGATACTAAATATCCCGAGTGGAACAAAATGCGATTAGTCTACAGTACGTTTAAAGTTCCACAGATGTCAAGTTTATTACTAGACTAGACCTAAGGTTGACTAATCACAGCTTGTTCCACTCGGATTTAATATAATTAAGTTAAAATAATTATATTTTAGTGTTAAGTATGAAGTATTAAGTTGAGGGAAAAATCTTCAGCATTTCTGTAAAAATAACGGTCGTAAAAAATTCAAAACTCTACAAATTGCAACACATGTTGTTCGCATCACTTGATAATCTTTTGTTTTGGTTCTGTTCATCACACCGGTAGAAGTACAAATTTTCTAAAATTTAATTACTTGAGAATTGTGAAGCTGTAAAGTCAAGCTAATCCATAAAACTCCAAAAATGGGCAAAAAGGACAAAAAGAAGAAAAAAGGTTTTGGAATTGAAAAAACAAATGCCAAAAATGACAAGAAGCTGCAAGCAAAACAAAAGAAACTTTTACAGAAACTCGGCGAGGTAAAATAAGCAAAAATCTCAAATTTACAGGAACTAAATTCCAATAATTCAAATTTCAGGATGACATCGAGCACATGGTCCAGTCCCTCCAAACCCAAACCCAATCAGAATCCTCAGAATCAGTCTGTGCACCGCCATCACCACGTTCAAACCTCGCTGTTGCATCCTTAGATGACATGATTTACTTCCATGGCGGTGAATTCTTTAATGGCGCTAAAGTTGAATGTTTTGGTGACTTATTCAGCTACAATACCAATAAAAATGAATGGAAAGTCATCAAATGCTCACCATGTCCAACACCCCGAAGTGGACATCAAATGATCAGCACAGCTGCAAATGGCGGTGAATTGTGGATTTTTGGTGGTGAATTTGCATCACCATCAGGCTTACAATTCTATCATTATCGAGATTTATGGAAGTATTCAATAACCAGTAAGAAATGGGAGCATGTAAAGGCACCAAATGGACCATCAGCCCGTAGTGGACATAGAATGATTTTACATAAAAAGAGAATTATTTTATTTGGTGGATTTCACGACAATAATCAGACATTTTTATATCACAATGATGTCTGGATGTTCTCAATGGATAAGTATACATGGACAAAGATTGATACTGATGGAATTGCACCGACACCGAGGTCAGGTGTTGGTTTAGGTGTTGTTAATGATGAGAAACTTGTCGTATTTGGTGGATATACTAAGTCAAGTGCTAAAGGTGAGGATATACACCAAAATTCTATAAAAGAACATTATTCTGATTTGTTCCTTATTCTTAGCTGGAAGTGAACGAGGTCAGACACATGCCGACACATTCATACTTCAAGAAACACCTGGAAAATGGAAGTGGAGCTCAACGAAACCAGGTGGAAGACGACCAACACCCAGAAGTGGTGTAGCATGTGTAACAGCTCCAAATGGAAAGGTATGAGCTTCCTTGACATTCTGTCACAGACCTAACTCTTTTAAGACACAAACTTAACAAATTCTCAATTATTCCCAATAGATTTTCATCTTTGGTGGCGTCATGGACACAGATGAAGACGACGAGAACCTCAGAGGACTATTCTCCAATGAAATTCACTTCCTCGACATTCAAGGTGGCAGCATGGCATGGAGAAAAGTCGAATTGAAGAAAAAGAAGGAAGCAGATACAGAAATGTCTCAGGAACCAACTCCAACACCATCACAAACTGTCAAAACCACAACAGATGGAATATTTACAGTCACTGTCGCAGGACCAAAACAAGAATCATCCTCAAGTGCCAATACCTCACAATTAGACGTCGGTGGACCATCACCAAGAATGAATGCAGCTATTGCTGTGGTTAAACATAATTTATGGATATTTGGTGGAAGTTATGAGCAAGGAAGTCGACAATATACATTATGTGACTTTTATTCATTAGATGTCAATAAATGTGATGCATGGAGGACATACATTGGAAATTTACCATCATTACAGTGGCTTGGAAGTGACAGTGAGGATTCATCGGACAGTGACAAGAGTGATGATGATGAGGATGATGATGACAGCGATGATAGTGAAGATGAGTCGAGTGGAGATATGGATACAGATTGAGGATGCT